>NW_027448410.1:207500-316114 GCF_038048845.1 Mixophyes fleayi
AAGGAGTTACTGTTACATCAAAGGGGGCAGTGACCTACGACCAACTACCAGTGCGCCCACTAATCAGCCGCTGAACGCAGTGCCTTCCTACCCCGCTGCGCCCTACAGACGCCGCAGCCCGCCACCAACTAACCGAAACACGCCTCCACTCCCCCGTAAATCCTGTCTATAAAGAAACCCATACCCTCTTCATTAAGGTGAACGCCGTCCCGTCTAAAAAGATGTGGTGCCTCTACCCCTAACCCCGGGTGGTCTATGACTATGCCTCCCATGGACCGTACTATTTTTCGGATGGCACTATTTAGCTTCCTAACCATAGCCGTCATCTTTTTTATAGGAATGGCTGTCCTCCATACTAAACGGGGAATGAGTGCTGACCAACCAATAGTGATGTCTGGCCACGCCTCATGTATTTGACGTAGGTCCTCTCTGATTTTAACGATGAGATCTAATGATTTACCCTTACCTAAATCGTTACCTCCCGCATGTACAACCAGAACGTCCGGTGGGCCTTGTTGTTTTATGAGCCTAGTCAACCACGGAATAAGGTCCTGCCAGCCTAAACCTCTTTTACCCCACCATCTAATCACCGTGCCGCAATTATCCGAGATACTTTTTGACCTGGGGTGGCCAGCGGCCCAAAAAACAAACGAATGACCGATGATCCACACCGTCTTAGTTCTAACACCATCACCTGAAATCAGAGAACCCATGTTAGCATGAAATCATTGAATTGGGCAGACAGACAGGCGTGGTATACAGGTATAAGAAGGATAAGTGCTTGTTAACAGAAAAACGTAACACGAAGGGGGGTAAGGGAAGGTAGACACAAACAGGGAGCAGACCACCCAGGCGAAGGTAAACAACACCCGGAAAAACCCCGGCTGCACACCACTAATCAGGACTTACGCCCAGGGAAACCCGGGTGAAAATCCCTTCGCGCCCCCGCGTTAAAGCGGCGAGCGGAAAAGCCCAGGGTAGCCCACCAAGTGGAGGGGAAGATGGGATGGGTAAGGGAAGTGGGATGGGATGGTTTGAAGGCTCAGACGAGAAGGAAAGTGTGAAAAGAAAAACTGCAAATCACAATAAATTGTTAAACAACACAACATTCAATCAATAACTTTGTCAATTCTCACATAAGACTGGTAAGCCGTGGACTTCCAGCGGCCCAAAGCTTTTATAGCTTCGTTAGAAGATCCAGCCAAAGCGGCAGATGTAGCTGCCCCGATCCTAAATGAGTGAGTCCCGTATAAGGTGCTGTTTAAATTAAGCGACTGTAAGGTCCGCTTTAAAATGGCCGCAAATTGATATTTAGTCAGAGGAATGCTATTACTGTGACACAGAAACAAGTTGGCCTGGGGTCTCCTGCTCATAAACTGTGACGCCAGCCTAAACGGGCAGATATGCTGAAGCTGTTGAGGAGCTAACTGCACCCACGATCCCTTCCCGCTCTGATCAGTCTTAGATCTAACTATTTTGCAGGCAAAGGTCCCTTCGCCCAGACTGACATGTTCTGCTCTCAACCCAGACTCTTGATGCCCTCTGGACCTAGCTACCAGCTCCGAAATGCGAAAAGCCCCAAAAAAGGCCATGGAAAAAGCCAAACTAAATAAAAGCTTCTCGTATTCGTCCGAGGTAACCAAACCCACTCTCCGTATCAAATCCTCCAAGATGTTAAGGGTAATTGGTAAATGGGCATCGCTATGAGAAGGACGGATTCTCCCCCAACCCTTCAAGGCCTTATTAATTAAAAATTGTTTGGTAACGTCCGGGTAACCCTGCAGCTTGGCCATAAATGATATACCAGCCAGGGTAGATGCCATAGAGGTCTTAGAATCACCTTCGGAATATCTGTCCCACATAAAGGCTAGCATAGCATCTCTCTGACCTGCCTCGGATTGGTCTTTCTGCCTGCTGAACAACGACCACCGTCTCCATGACGCCTGATAGGATCTCAGGGTGGAGGGAGCTACCGCTTGTTCCGCGAGGCCTCTTATGCCGGCTTGATGATCTGCCAAACACAAGGGGCACACGGGGTACCAACACGGTCTGCGTGAGGAGCAAGGCTGCGAAACCTGTCCCAGTGGAATCGGGACAACGCATCTGCTAGGCTATTCTGCACCCCCGGAACATGCCTCGCCCTGAATGAAATGTCATTCTGCAAACAGCGCAACACTAGGTGCCGCAAGAGCAATATTGCCTGGTAGGCCGATGCACTCTGCTTGTTGATGGACTGGACCACCCCCAAATTGTCACACCAAAAAACTATGTGCCTACCCCGCAAAACGGGTGCCCATAATTCAATTGCCACCACAATCGGGAATAATTCAAGAACCAACAAGTTCCTAGTGGTCCCATCCCTGTGCCAATCATCGGGCCAGCTATCTGCACACCAGTGTCCATCCAGATAAGCCCCAAAGCCGGATGCCCCAGCAGCGTCTGTGAACAAGTTAATTTCCCCGTTTGTTACTGGAGGTGACGGCCAAATACGCTTGCCATTAAAACCCCTAAGAAAAATGAGCCATATCTGAAGATCCTCCCTAACCACCTTGGATAGTTGTATGACTGCATGTGGCCTACTCCTACCTGCTGTGGCTCTTTGGAGCTTCCTACAGAAAACCCTCCCCATGGGTATTACACGGCAGGCAAAGTTGAACCGCCCTAACAGGGACTGTATCGACCTCAGGGTACTAACGTTTGCCCCTAGCACTTCTGTGATAGCATCATACATCTTTGTAACCTTGTCTGCTGGAAGCCTGCATATCCCTGCTAGCGTGTCAATCTCGATCCCGAGGAATGAGAGACATGTAATTGGGTCCTCCGTCTTGTCTGCTGCGATGGGAACGCCTAAAACCCTAAACAAGGCCTCCGTGGAAAAAAGCGTATCTCGACAAACCGTGGTACCAGGCGGCCCGATAACCAGGAAGTCGTCAAGATAATGCGCGATCCACCGACACCCTGTCCCGGCCTGAATGCACCAATGCAAGAAACCGCTAAATTTCTCGAACAGTGCGCATGAGATCGAACAACCCATGGGCAGGCAGCGATCGATGTAGTATTCACCACGATGCCGGAAACCCATGAATTGATACGACTCAGGGTGAAGGGGCAGCAATCTGAACGCCGATTCGATATCCACTTTGGCCAACAAGGAGCCCCTGCCGCATTCCTGGACCAGCGCTAGGGCCGATTCGAATGGCTGATAACTGACAGAACTGAGATTAACGTCAATTGCGTCATTCACGGATTTACCGGCAGGATGAGACAAGTGCTGGATCAATCTAAACTTTCCTACCGCTTTTTTGGGAACTACCCCTACTGGGGACAAAATCAGATTGGGAATAGGAGGAAGTCGGAACGGGCCAATCATGCGACCCAAACCAACCTCCTTCCCTATTTTTTCGTCTAATACTTCTGGGAAAGCGAGCGCCGATTTCAGATTAACCGGAGCTGCCGAGGAAACGCTACCTTGGACCGGGAGTTTAAAGCCAAAATGAAAGCCGTCATGGAGAAGGGACCCAGTCACCTTATCATCAAACCACCCCAGCCACTTATCCAGCTCAACCAAATCAATTGGCGACGGCCCCTTGACTCGGCAGAGCTGAGCCAGAGCCTCTTCCCCGTCCCCCACTTCCACGGGACTTTGCGCATTCGTTGGCAGGGTGATGGCCGTTACATGACGTGCAAATGTGTCTTAATCTGCAGGCTGAGCCTCTTTGACAGGCCCCTGCATTGAAGTCATAACACCTTCATTTTGGGGGGAGGACATTCTGCGTCCTCCCCGGCCCTTGAAACCGCCTGACAGAGCTACCCTCTGCAGACTGACTGCTGGGCCTCATTAACTCCAGCCAGGTGTCAATGTCTTTCGATCCCAGAGGAAGTCTCTCACGCCCACTCATCCGTTTCCTGAAAAGCTCGTCATATGCCCTCCAAATTACCGGGCCGTCCTTTACGTACATCCCACTAATAAGGTGCATATACCTCCATACCTCCGCTTGTTCGCTGGGACGGGTCTCTACATATATTGTAGCGAAAATGGAGAAGGCATTAACCCATCTAGAGAAGGATCTGTATTTCTCCTCCCCCATTCCCGACCTCTCACAGGCGGCCGCCAGCGCCTTCCTATCTTCCCCGGTTAACGCGTACATATCCACGTACTTGCCCCTCCTAATTCTATCACGTACGCTAGGCCTTATGCCGTGTGTAATTTCCAGGGATTCTACCTGCCCCAATTCGCTACGAGCCGCTGGTTGGTCTGTGTCTCCTGATTGGGGTGTGTGCTTACTCCGTTTTCCTAACAATTCTGTTTCTAACAACTTAATTAATTTTCTGGGCCTGTCCCCCGAGCCGGAGGACCCACTGCTGGTAGATAAGACAGGTGATGCCAACAAGTGTGATTTATGTGTGTTAACGGAAATGGACTCACCGACAGGAGCGGTATTCCCAGCACCGACAGACGTCTCCCCGAGTGCAGTTGCCGCGACCTGTCCACCAGCCGTGTCCCGGACCGCATCCTCCCTGGACCCTGCCGACCTCATATCACGAGACTCGGACCCCGAACGATCGTTCCGACCGACCCTCGACTCCGGATTTGTAACAGTAGTCTCTGAAACGGGAAGGGGAACAGTCAGCTGAGATCTGGGCAAATAGTCCAAGCGCCGCCGCGCCGCGTTGATGTCTCTATCTACGTTACACGGGTTGAAAGCCGCTAAATGGTCAGGGCTAGGGAACGTAGAAAATTCCTCCCGCATCCGATCGCTAAACCCGGAGGTAGCCCGCCCCCTAGGGGGAGAGGCCCTGGACTTAAATTACCGCCGCTGGAGTGGTGATAATCGACTATAATGTTATCAGTCCTGACCCCGTGACCCCTATGGGTGAACCCACCCGCCACGATCCCCGGGGAAGAGACCCTTCGTGACGTGTATGGGCGAGACGCTGGAGGTGACAGGCGTTGCCGGCGTGAAGAGGGCCATACAGGCGCCTCGGACCGGTCACTGAAATCCATTGAGGCCCTGGCAGGAAGTGTGTCCCACCCACCCGCATGGTGCTGGAATTCCCCGTGACCCGAGGTATGTCCTTGTGACCTGCTGAACTCTTGACCTCTGCCATGTTGTGACCCCCATGCTGATCCACCACTACTATGGGGCAGGAATGGGCTGGGAGGGAAATGCAATTGGTGGGGTGCTGGAGGGTTATGACCTCGTGACCTGAAGCCGTGGGCTGCCACGGGAGGGGTGATGGGACATAATCTGAACTGGGAATGGCTCCTATCCTCAACAGGGCTGGTTGAAAGGACACCTAATGTGTTAGCCTGGGGAGGGGGGGTGACGGCTACTTGCTGGGACCGCTGAGGCTGCCCGCTAAGCTCCCTGACAGAAACGCTGGCTGCCCCTGCAGCCATGTCATATAGATTGGCTGCGCTGCTGGATCCGGCCGGGCGCGATGGAGCGCGCGTTCTGCGCATGCGCGAACCGGCCGGGGGGAGAGGGGAGGGGGCGCCGCTGCGCCTAGTGGCGCGAAATGCTGGGGAGTGCCCGGGAGAGGATCCCAGGGGGGGCCGTGCATTATCGCCGCTTAGCGGCATGTCTGGAGTGAGGGCTGGGGTTTGGAGGGCAGAGGCTGAGGCTGAGGCTGTAAGATGGCGGCGGGAGGGGGTGGGAGAGGGGGACCTGAGGCGTGCCGGGCGAGGAGCATTTCTCTTGGGACGGGGCATTATGCTGGTGGCTGGAGGGAAAGAAACTAATGGCAAACGAAGGGAGGGGGTGACGGCGGGAACGGTAAATGAGGGGCTGAAGGAAGAGGGGGGGGGGGCAGGCCGAATGAGAGGCAGGTAAAGACAAGGGGAGAAGAAGAAGGCTGGTTTTAAAATAATAACGGGAGGGGGAACGTTAAAGGCAAATGGAAATGGGCAAAAGGATACAATAAAACAAAGAATAAACCACAAAATGGGACTTATCCGTTTTCCTCGCTGCTGGGTATCCCTCTGGATCTCGTGCTGCAAGTGAAGTAAAGCAGGAAGTACATCCTGCTATATTCTATCAAGGTCCCTCCCACATGGACCCCCATTGGTCGGTCCCCACCCCATGTTAAAACACACCAGGTCATCATTCAGCTTGTTACAAACCCTGTCGCCCTTTAAGTGCGTTCGTCCTAATAGCCTCACTTGTCAAAGTATTAATACTACGTTGATGTACTTTTGAAATTGGAGAGCTACTTTTTACTAAAAGTACATCTCCCTTATATAATTAAGTATAATGCAGACCTGCTCAAAAACTTAGTATAATTAAAGAAGTCTTATGCCATAAATGATGATGATGAGAGCTGCTTATGTGAATGTCTATAGTGGTTTTCTCTACCAGTGTCACTGTATTAGACAACTGTTATCAAACTTAGCAATAATGATGCATTAATCTGCCAATCAAGTGTGAAAGCTGGCTATGTGTATAGGCATAGTAAACACATATCATCATCATCCTCATTATCATTTATTTATATAGTGTCACTAATAGCGCAGCGCTGTACAGAGAACCCATTCACATCAGTCCCTACCCTATTGGAGCTTACAGTCTAAATTCCCTAATATAGACACACACTCACACACAGACAGAGAGGGAGAGACTAGGGTCAATTTTGATAGCAGCCAATTAACCTAACAGTATGTTTTTTGGAGTGTGGGAGGAAACCACAGCACCCGGAGGAAACCCACGCAAACACAGGGAGAACATACAAACTTCACACAGATAAGGCCATTGTTGATATAAGTATTGGCTCTGCTTACCATTGTCCAGTCTAGTACATAACTGTATTAATGCTGTGAAATATTATTACTTTGAATGCCTTAAATATGCAAGAGCGCATTTGGGTAAGTTTATGCTAATAAAAGATATATGCACTTTTCTTGCCTACCCATACTATTTAATAACCACCAAAAATTAAGCAATATGTAAGCACTGCTTCCAGTTGAAATCAGTCTGTCTGTCTATCTATCTATCTATCTTTCTATCTATCTATCTTTCTATCTTTCTATCTATCTATCCGTCTGTCTATCTTTAAAACTGAAAGACATCCATTAAACATACACAATGACAGCATATTTAGTGTGTAATTGATGCTAAAACACAATTCTCACTCTCCTAATATAGCTGATTTTTGACAATGAACTGCATTTTTCATGTGAAGCATTTGATGTCATAAAGAAGTAAACCTCACAAAGCAATTCTGTCACTGGTCAGTTTGCTTGACAGACATCTGACTTTAAGGTACTAGCCAATGGAAACATGGTGACATGTAAATATGAAAGCACATTAGGACAAAATATGCAATAAGATAGAGGCAAAGGGAGATGGCTGCTGGGAATGTATTTCATTTATCCCAGAAAATCTTTAAATCTAAGTATTAATACTACGTTGATGTACTTTTGAAATTGGAGAGCTACTTTTTACTAAAAGTACATCTCCCTTATATAATTAAGTATAATGCAGACCTGCTCAAAAACTTAGTATAATTAAAGAAGTCTTATGCCGGGGGCGTGGCTTGGCGGCCATTCGAGCTGGACGTGTTAGGAGTGAGCTCCTGCTCCAACATATAATTTACCCCCTGATATCCTGTGTTGGGGTGCGCTCAACAACTATATTCGGGCAGAATCACATCACAGCACACCTAAGCTGCTTTTTGAGCCCTCAAACACCCGTGGCTCTGTTATATACTCGAGAGTCGGGAGCGCGGCATAGCTATCCTCGTGGCTACTACTACGGAACTTCCACCTCATCTCCATCCCAAGATTGAACACCACCAGTTGATCTACACACATACTGGCCTGGAACTTACCTGTCTGGTGGGCATCTAACTGCGCAGATCTAGCGGGGTGCTGGGCGGTGTCCCCCCCCCCCCCCCGGTGAGATAGTCTTGCGGGCGCGACAGCCTGCCATCTACAAGCGGACGGAGAGGCCCTTCTGCATGCTGGCCTGAATCTGGAGACAAGGAGGAGAGGCTGTGGGTAGGTGCGGTGGCTCCGCCAGGGGCCCCGGCGTCTATTAGCGGTCCGGATCCAACGGAACAACACCAGGCTCCTGCATGCTGGCATTCAATCGCCTGTTGCAGCATAAAACAGACCCTGCAGCTGCTGTCACTTTGGCCTCGCTGACGCCGTGAGGTACTAAATAAGGTATAAGTTATCTATATATGTGGGAAGACTGGCCAGGGAAGGTTGATCCCGTACAGATAGCAGGGCTGTAGTGCAGAACTCTTGCAGAGGGGAATAGTTACCTGCTAAGTGGCAGACCTCATCCAGTGGAAGTCTTTCTGCTCAAATTTAACGTGCAACAGATCTGGACTGAGTCTTCCTGGTGTAGCAACACTGACATCTAGTGGTAGACTCTCGTTAATACATTATCCAACCTAAGTTTACAAAGTCCACAAATATACAAATTCTTCAAGTTTGCCCTGGGGAAGTTGGCTCTCTGGCCAGATAGGGTCGCCCTGAACACATGTAATACTCCTGTAACAGACCACGGGCTGCGTTCCGCGGGATGGCTGCCTAGACCAATCATGAGGAGGGGTGAATAGCGGCAGTCTTACCTCAACATTATGTACTACCTGCAATGATCATTATACCTTGAACACGCTGCTGAACACACTTAGGATCGTCTTGATGGGCAAAGACCGTAAAAGCTCAGCTAAGAAAAATCAAAGAAAACCCCAAGAGACCCCCCAACGTTCTGATCTTCGCTCATACTTAAAAACCCCTGTGGTCACGGAAGAACTAGAAATGGCATCTCCCTCTGTCGCTTCTGGATCCACATTGCCTGAACCACGACAGGATGAAACATGTCACCAGAAGGGGACTGGGATAACAGAGCAACCCGATTTGTCACAAGTCTTACGAATGCTTAAGTCTCTCCCAACTAAGCAAGAGCTACCCTCCAAAAAAGATTTTGAAGCGCTAGAAGCAAAATTACAGGAGATTGTCCACCGGGAAGTGGTCACACTGCAAGCAGATATCGCTCACCTTGGCCACCGATTGGTAGCCCTTGAGGAACATAAAGAAAAAGGTGATGAGCGTGTTACAGCCCTGGAAAAGACGGTGGCGGAACAGGCAAAGGCTCTGCAGGGATTCCAGCTAAAGATGGATGATCTAGATAATCGGGGTCGCCGTAACAATCTGCGGATACGGGGTTTGCCTGAAGATGTCCCCCCACAGGGCCTGATTGATGCTTTGACAAAAGTGTTTAATGAGATCCTGGAATTACCATCAGACAACATAATCGTATTTGACAGGGCGCATAGAGCGTTACGCCCAAGGGGGGCCCCAACGGAAAGGCCTAGAGATGTTATATGCCGTCTCCACTACTACACGCAGAAGGATGAAATCGTCCGAAAGATAAGGGGTCTCCAAGGATTGGAGTTCAACGGTCAGGAAATCCACATATTCCAAGATCTATCCTGGCAAACTTTACAATTTCGGAGGCAGCTTAAACCCCTTACGGAGGAACTCCGGAAAAAATCGATTAAATACAGGTGGGGCTTCCCGCTTCAACTGCAAGTTACACATGAGGGGAAATCGACGGTTCTCAGGATTCCGCCAGACCTGCCAGACTTCTGTACCACTTTGAACATTCCTCTAATAACTCTAGTTGAATGGCAGGAGTCCCATCAACGTTTGTATCCGGAAACGGAGGCTCAACAAGATGATAGGTTCCAATTTCCAAGTAGATCCAAACGGTCACCCCAAAAGCGTCTGAATCAGCAGGCACAAGGGAACACTTGAATAAGCACAACTGAGTGCGAGCACCCACTTTTTGGAGGAGAACCTCTCACAAGACCCAATCAGGGATTTGCTACTGTGAACAGCTTCCCTTGGGCGAGATTATTCTTATCTTATCTTTGCTTACTTTATCTCCTTCATCTTTGATGTGCTATTTACAATCGCTAGTGTCCACGATGGATTTGTTTAGCCCATCACTATTTTTCTAAAGTTCTCTATAAGATTTCTAAGGTTATAGTGTTATAATGTTTTCTAATATTATAATGTTCAAATATTTCCGATTAGCTGTGTGTTCATGCATAGTTGTTTGTTGTTCTTTTTACAAAATTGAATAGGTTAGTACATATAAGTAATAGAGGTCCTGCGTCTCTCTGGAGGATAGGGGCTTGGGCTGAGATTACCCGGGACTCTGCCGAAGGCGAGGTGCGGACCATTTACCCATGTTTGTTTGATTGTCGCTGTTTATTGCCCTCCTCAGGGCTCCAAGACCGAGTGCTATATTCCGGATCATGTCTGGACCACGGTCCTATATGGTTGGCCGGAACGGTCTTATAAAATTGCCAATGATTCATAGCTCTTTATTGAAACTGATGCCTCAGTTTAAGCAGTTATGGCTCCCTGACCCTCTTCCCTTCCCCCCCATCCCTACTTTCTTCGATTCTTCCCAACTACAATCCACTTATGGGTTCATACACCTTTTCTCCATGTGGTGGTACACATGCAAATACTTAGAACTGCTTGGTAATGGTGGGTAGACTCAGATGCGTTACCCTTAATGTTAAGGGTCTAAATGTCCCGGAAAAGCGGTCCCGTTTATTACGTGACCTTATGGCCAAGAAAATTGACGTAGCCTTCATACAGGAAACTCATTTCAAACAAGGTTTTGTTCCTAGGTTGAACAGCCGCCAATTCCCACATGTCTTTACGAGTAATAATGCGGAAAATAAGTCCTTGGGAGTGGCAATTCTTATGTCCAATCGTTTGCCTGTTCAAGATATAGACACACACACACTACAGGAAGGTAGAGGTTTGGCAGTGACATGTATGATATCCACCCAAATGTATACCTTTGTTAATATTTATGGTCCGAACTCTAATCAACCTGTATTTCTAGAAAAGCTTCTGGACAAAGTGGAATCGATAAAGAAGGGCATCACCATAATGGGCGGAGATTTCAACTGGGTTCTGAACCCCACGACGGACTCTTCCTCGGGATCCGCTAGACTGGCCGGTAAGCTGTATCGAAGGGTGAGACGTACTCTGCACGAACACCAGCTGGTTGACGCGTGGCGTCTCAAACACCCCACAGACCGTGACTATACCTTCTTCTCACACCCACATAATACATATTCGAGACTGGACTATTTCTTTCTTACTCACAACCATCTGCCCCTGATCTCAGAGGTAACGATAGGCCAGATCACATGGTCAGATCACGCGCCGGTGTACCTGACGCTCTCTATTTCTAAGACAGTTAATAGACCCTTCACCTGGAGACTAAACGAGCTTCTAATTCAAGAAGCGCATAACAAGACAGTGATAGAAGAGGCCATCACGGACTATATCCAGACCAACGACACCCCCGACATTTCGAAGATATCTCTATGGGAAGCTCATAAATGCGTTATACGGGGTAAGCTTATTCAAATGGGTGCGATTAGAAAGCGAGAAAAAATAGCCCATAGGGACTCGCTCCTAGAAAAAATAAACACACTTGAAACGCGACACAAATCAGACCTGGATCCCTCTGTTATGACAGAATTGACAGAAACCCGGAAGGCCTTAAACCAACTAATGTCAGATAAAATTAAATATGACCTCCGTAGATGTCAGAACCAGTTCTATCAGTGGGGAGACAAGCCAGGGAGGCTTCTGGCCCGTGCTCTGCGCAAACAGAGAGCTCAACTATATGTTCCCCAGATCAAGACAGACGCAGGGTCCACACTAGTTCATACTTCTGATATCGCTGGGGCGTTCCAGGACTATTACACCAAGCTTTATAATTTGTTTGACACACCTAACACAGCTTGCCACCAGACCAAGCAGGCCCGCGTAGCAGAATACCTTGAGCGTATTGATTTCCCCACGCTAGATGACGATTCTGTACAACTGTTAGAAGAACCCTTTACGATTGAGGAACTGGAAGAGGCGATCAAGACGACGCCATCAGGGAAAAGCCCGGGACCGGACGGTTTTACCACTCTTTACTACAAAATTTTCAAAACACAGTTAGCCCCTCTCTTGCTACAGGCCTTTAACTCTGTCTCTGCCCAGAAACACTTTTCCCCTCAAACACTAACCGCCCAGATTACTGTATTGCCAAAAGAAGGGAAAGACCCAGCTTCATGTGCTAGTTATAGGCCCATCTCCCTACTTAATGGGGACATTAAGCTTTACGCTAAACTGATTGCAAACAGATTAAAACCATATCTGACCCAAATCATTCACTCCGATCAGGTGGGGTTTGTCCCGGGGAGGGAGGCGAGGGACAATACCACGAAAATACTCAATTTAGTACAGTATGCACACACCGCCAATATTCCTATGGTTTTACTATCCACAGATGCCGAAAAGGCATTTGATAGAGTGGACTGGGAATTTATGAGGGGGGTCCTCAGCCATCTGGGTTTAGGCCCTTTGAGTATGGCCAGAATTGAGGCCTTGTATACGAAGCCAACGGCAAGAGTCAGGGTTAACGGGGAACTATCAGAACCCATTGTAATATCCAACGGCACCAGACAGGGATGCCCCCTGTCTCCGTTGATCTTTATCTTGTGCATGGAAGCACTGGCTCGATCCATTCGGGCAAACCCTGATATCTCTGGTCTACGGTTGGAAGACAAAAACTTTAAATTGGCACTTTTCGCAGATGACCTCCTGGCAATCCTCACTAACCCTGTGGTTTCGATTCCTAACTTAGTGGCAGAATTTCAACAATTTGGCGAGCTGTCTGGCTTTAAAATTAACTACTCAAAATCGGTAGCACTCAACATCTCTGCGCCCGAGGCAGTGGTTGAAGGCCTGAAGCCAGCATTCTCATTCATGTGGCATCCCTCACGACTTAAATATCTGGGGGTGTTTATCAACAAGGACAACACAAAGATTTTTGAGGACAATTTTATTCCCATCACCAATACAATTTGTAGGGATCTGAGAAACTGGTGTCCAAAGGGCTTTTCCCTGATAGGGAGACTCAATGTGGTCAAGATGAATGTATTACCACGGGTCCTCTACTTGCTCCAAACACTCCCTATACACCTTCCCACTTCTTGGTTCAAGACACTACATAAAGCAATTAGGGACTTTGTATGGAAGGGGAGACGCCCCCGTTTTAAACATGAAATTTTATATATGCGGAAGCACGCTGGGGGATTACAACTCCCCAACTTTGCATTATATTACGATGCGGCCATGCTGAATAGGGTGGTGGACTGGACAAGACAGAGACTGGACAAGCAATGGGTCTGGATAGAGAGTTACGTTGTAGGTAAGGCACTTAAGTTCTCACCATGGCTATACTCACTTCCTAAAGTCATTCACCCGACCGTTTCACCAACCCTGGCTAGATGGGCCAAATTACGCGCGACTCCTCACATTTCCTCACGACATTCGCCTTTGACCCCAATATTTGACAACCCAGAGTTTCCCCCAGGACTTACTAGACAGATATTTAGATGTTGGATTGGGGCAGGGCTCCGCAGGGCCGGCCAGCTGGTGGACGCGTCTGGGGTCTTACCCTTCACCACTCTCCAAGCTAAATGGGAACTACCAAATGTGGAGATTTGGCGATATATACAGCTCCGCCATTTTCTGGGATCCTTGGAGGTTCGGGAGTCGGTGGGGCGGCCACTTACTCAGTTTGAATCTTTATGTACCACTGCATTATACCCTAGCCATACTTTGTCTCTTATTTACAGTATCCTCATTGAACATGCTTATAATAAACAACCCACCTTCATTCGAGAATGGGAGAGGGAGCTGACTTGCTCGATACCTGAGCAAGATTGGAAAAATATCCTCTTACGCACTCAGTCAAGCTCGGTCAGTGTACGGGTGGTGGAGACACAATATAAGATTTTGACTAGGTGGTACAGATGCCCCAACCAGTTGGCTAAGATGGTTCCTGGGGTGTCAAACATGTGCTGGCGATGTATGTCGGCGCCAGGTACTCCGTTGCATATATGGTGGGAATGCATAGCTCTTAGAACTTTCTGGGATGCAGTCCTTTCAATTTCTAAAGAAATAATGGGCGTTGAACCACCTAATTGCCCCAAATACTGGTTATTGAATGATAATAAATTATCCATCTCTAAATATAAAAAATCAACAATTAAAAATCTTAGCAACGCGGCAAAGGCCGTGATTCCGGTGCATTGGAGATCGCAGAATATTCCTACCATCAAAGAGTGGTTTGCCCGCTTAGAATCCTATAGAATGATGGACGATATACTCTACTCATCAAGAGACAAATATAGGGAGTATTACCATATATGGTTCAAATGGCTCGAATTTAAGGATTCACCACTATATTCTCAGTGGAATAGGTGAACCCCCCCCTCCTACCCCCCACTCCCCCCTTTTCTCCCCTCTGATCTATCCCTCCTTCCCTGTCTTTCTCCCTCTTGGTCTTTCCCCCATCCCTTAATGGTGTATTATAGTATACTAAACGGTACTTTGTTTCTATACTGATGCACTGTCAAGTCTAATTCATGTAATCGTATCTTTATATGCAATATTTATAAATGTCTTTAATGCATCGTTCAATGCAAAATAGATATGTTTGTAAAAGCTGTTTAATTTCTTCAATAAAAAAAAAGAATTAAAAAAAAAAAAAAAAAAAAAAAGAAGTCTTATGCCATAAATGATGATGATGAGAGCTGCTTATGTGAATGTCTATAGTGGTTTTCTCTACCAGTGTCACTGTATTAGACAACTGTTATCAAACTTAGCAATAATGATGCATTAATCTGCCAATCAAGTGTGAAAGCTGGCTATGTGTATAGGCATAGTAAACACATATCATCATCATCCTCATTATCATTTATTTATATAGTGTCACTAATAGCGCAGCGCTGTACAGAGAACCCATTCACATCAGTCCCTACCCTATTGGAGCTTACAGTCTAAATTCCCTAATATAGACACACACTCACACACAGACAGAGAGGGAGAGACTAGGGTCAATTTTGATAGCAGCCAATTAACCTAACAGTATGTTTTTTGGAGTGTGGGAGGAAACCCACGCAAACACAGGGAGAACATACAAACTTCACACAGATAAGGCCATTGTTGATATAAGTACTGGCTCTGCTTACCATTGTCCAGTCTAGTACATAACTGTATTAATGCTGTGAAATATTATTACTTTGAATGCCTTAAATATGCAAGAGCGCATTTGGGTAAGTTTATGCTAATAAAAGATATATGCACTTTTCTTGCCTACCCATACTATTTAATAACCACCAAAAATTAAGCAATATGTAAGCACTGCTTCCAGTTGAAATCAGTCTGTCTGTCTGTCTATCTATCTATCTATCTATCTTTCTATCTATCTATCCGTCTGTCTATCTTTAAAACTGAAAGACATCCATTAAACATACACAATGACAGCATATTTAGTGTGTAATTGATGCTAAAACACAATTCTCACTCTCCTAATATAGCTGATTTTTGACAATGAACTGCATTTTTCATGTGAAGCATTTGATGTCATAAAGATGTAAACCTCACAAAGCAATTCTGTCACTGGTCAGTTTGCTTGACAGACATCTGACTTTAAGGTACTAGCCAATGGAAACATGGTGACATGTAAATATGAAAGCACATTAGGACAAAATATGCAATAAGATAGAGGCAAAGGGAGATGGCTGCTGGGAATGTATTTCATTTATCCCAGAAAATCTTTAAATCTAAGTATTAATACTACGTTGATGTACTTTTGAAATTGGAGAGCTACTTTTTACTAAAAGTACATCTCCCTTATATAATTAAGTATAATGCAGACCTGCTCAAAAACTTAGTATAATTAAAGAAGTCTTATGCCATAAATGATGATGATGAGAGCTGCTTATGTGAATGTCTATAGTGGTTTTCTCTACCAGTGTCACTGTATTAGACAACTGTTATCAAACTTAGCAATAATGATGCATTAATCTGCCAATCAAGTGTGAAAGCTGGCTATGTGTATAGGCATAGTAAACACATATCATCATCATCCTCATTATAATTTATTTATATAGTGTCACTAATAGCGCAGCGCTGTACAGAGAACCCATTCACATCAGTCCCTACCCTATTGGAGCTTACAGTCTAAATTCCCTAATATAGACACACACTCACACACAGACAGAGAGGGAGAGACTAGGGTCAATTTTGATAGCAGCCAATTAACCTAACAGTATGTTTTTTGGAGTGTGGGAGGAAACCCACGCAAACACAGGGAGAACATACAAACTTCACACAGATAAGGCCATTGTTGATATAAGTACTGGC
Organism: Mixophyes fleayi; assembly: GCF_038048845.1. NCBI lineage: Eukaryota > Metazoa > Chordata > Amphibia > Anura > Limnodynastidae > Mixophyes > Mixophyes fleayi. The sequence continues at coordinate 223,756 of NW_027448410.1, forward strand.
TCTGCTTACCATTGTCCAGTCTAGTACATAACTGTATTAATGCTGTGAAATATTATTACTTTGAATGCTTAAATATGCAAGAGCGCATTTGGGTAAGTTTATGCTAATAAAAGATATATGCACTTTTCTTGCCTACCCATACTATTTAATAACCACCAAAAATTAAGCAATATGTAAGCACTGCTTCCAGTTGAAATCAGTCTGTCTGTCTATCTATCTATCTATCTATCTATCTTTCTATCTATCTATCTATCGGTCTGTCTATCTTTAAAACTGAAAGACATCCATTAAACATACACAATGACAGCATATTTAGTGTGTAATTGATGCTAAAACACAATTCTCACTCTCCTAATATAGCTGATTTTTGACAATGAACTGCATTTTTCATGTGAAGCATTTGATGTCATAAAGATGTAAACCTCACAAAGCAATTCTGTCACTGGTCAGTTTGCTTGACAGACATCTGACTTTAAGGTACTAGCCAATGGAAACATGGTGACATGTAAATATGAAAGCACATTAGGACAAAATTAGGGATGAGCGCACTCGGATTTCCTGAATCCGAGCCCACCCGAACGTTGCGGATCCGAGTCGGATCCGAGACAGATCAGGGTATTGGCGCCAAATTCAAAAGTGAAACTGAGGCTCTGACTCATAATCCCGTTGTCGGATCTCGCGATACTCGGATCCTATAAATTCCCCGCTAGTCGCCGCCATCTTCACTCGGGCATTGATCAGAGTAGAGGGAGGGTGTGTTAGGTGGTCCTCTGTGCTGTTTAGTTCTGTGCTGTTTAGTTCTGTGCTGTTTAGTTCTGTGCTGTTTAGTTCTGTGCTGTGCTGTGCTGTGTTCTGCAGTATCAGTCCAGTGGTGCTGTGTCCTGTGCTCTGTCCTGCTGAGTTCCGTAGTGCTGCTGGGTCCTGTGCCGTGTCCTGTTCAGTCCAGTGGTGCTGTGTCCTGTGCTCTGTGCTTCTAAGGGCATAGTTATTTCCCCAATATTCCCCTGTGTTTAAAAAAATAAAAAAAAGTTTTTTTAAAAAATACCAAAAACTACTTTAATATTTTTTAATTACCACCAAATTTGCAAAACCAATCCTGCGGTATAAGCCCATTGGTACTGCAATATTACCAAGTTCACACATTCAGCAGTAAAAGTCCAGTGGTACTGCAATATTACAAAGTTTACACATTCTGCAGTATCAGTCCAGTGGTGCTGTGTCCTGTGCTCTGTCCTGCTGAGTTCCGTAGTGCTGCTGGATCCTGTGCCGTGTCCTGTTCAGTCCAGTGGTGCTGTGTCCTGTGCTCTGTGCTTCTAAGGGCATAGTTATTTCCCCACTATTCCCAAGTTTTTTAAAAATAAGAAAAAAGTAAAAAAAAATAAAACATTAAAAAAAAAAAAAATATATATAATAATTATAACCAAATTTGTAAAACCAATCCAGCAGTATAAGTCCATTGGTACTGCAATATTACCAAGTTCACACATTCTGCAGTATCTTGTGCTACATATAATGGAGACCAAAAATTTGGAGGATAAAGTAGGGAAAGATCAAGACCCACTTCCTCCTAATGCTGAAGCTGCTGCCACTAGTCATGACATAGACGATGAAATGCCATCAACGTCGTCTTCCAAGCCCGATGCCCAATCTCGTAGTACCGGGCATGTAAAATCCAAAAAGCCCAAGTTAAGAAAAAGTAGCAAAAAGAGAAACTTAAAATCATCTGAGGAGAAACGTAAAGTTGCCAATATGCCATTTACGACACGGAGTGGCAAGGAACGGCTTAGGCCCTGGCCCGTGTTCATGACTAGTGGTTCAGCTTCACCCACGGATCTTAGCCCTCCTCCTCCTCCCCCCCCCTACAAAAAATTGAAGAGAGTTATGCTGTCAGCAACAAAACAGCAAACAACTCTGCCTTCTAAAGAGAAATTATCACAAATCCCCAAGGCGAGTCCAAGCGTGTTGGTGGTTGTCAAGCCTGACCTTCCCATCACTGTACTTCCCATCACTGTACGGGAAGAGGTGGCTCGGGAGGAGGCTATTGATGATGTAGCTGGCGCTGTGGAGGAACTTGATGATGAGGATGGTGATGTGGTTATTGTAAATGAGGCACCAGGGGGGGAAACAGCTGATGTCCATGGGATGAAAAAGCCCATCGTCATGCCTGGTCAGAAGACCAAAAAATGCACCTCTTCGGTCTGGAGTTATTTTTATCCAAATCCAGACAACCAATGTATGGCAATATGTAGCTTATGTAAAGCTCAAATAAGCAGGGGTAAGGATCTTGCCCACCTAGGAACATCCTCCCTTATACGTCACCTGAATAACCTTCATAGTTCAGTGGTTAGTTCAGGAACTGGGGCTAGGACCCTCATCGGTACAGGGACACCTAAATCCCGTGGTCCAGTTGGATACACACCAGCAACACCCTCCTCGTCAACTTCCTCCACAATCTCCATCAGATTCAGTCCTGCAGCCCAAGTCAGCAGCCAGACTGAGTCCTCCTCAATACGGGATTCATCCGAGGAATCCTGCAGCGGTACGCCTACTACTGCCACTGCTGCTGTTGCTGCTGTTAGTCGGTCATCTTCCCAGAGGGGAAGTCGTAAGACCGCTAAGTCTTTCACCAAACAATTGACCGTCCAACAGTCGTTTGCCATGACCACCAAATACGATAGTAGTCACCCTATTGCAAAGCGTATAACTGCGGCTGTAACTGCAATGTTGGTGTTAGACGTGCGCCCGGTGTCCGCCATCAGTGGAGTGGGATTTAGAGGGTTGATGGAGGTATTGTGTCCCCGGTACCAAATCCCCTCGAGATTCCACTTCACTAGGCAGGCGATACCAAAAATGTACAGAGAAGTACGATCAAGTGTCCTCAGTGCTCTTAAAAATGCGGTTGTACCCACTGTCCACTTAACCACGGACATGTGGACAAGTGGTTCTGGGCAAACGAAGGACTATATGACTGTGACAGCCCACTGGGTTGATGCATCCCCTTCCGCAGCAACAGCAACAGCTGCATCAGTAGCAGCATCTACAAAATGGCTGCTCATGCAAAGGCAGGCAACATTGTGCATTACAGGCTTTAATAAGAGGCACAACGCTGACAACATATTAGAGAAAATGAGGGAAATTATCTCCCAGTGGCTTACCCCACTTAGACTCTCATGGGGATTTGTGGTGTCAGACAATGCCAGTAACATTGTGCGGGCATTAAATATGGGCAATTTCCAGCACGTCCCATGTTTTGCCCACACCATTAATTTGGTGGTGCAGCATTACCTCAAGAGTGACAGGGGTGTGCAGGAGATGCTTGCGGTGGCCCGCAAAATTGCTGGACACTTTCGGCATTCAGCCAGTGCCTACCGCAGACTAGAGGCACATCAAAAAAGCTTGAACCTGCCCTGCCATCACCTCAAACAAGAGGTTGTGACGCGCTGGAACTCCACCCTCTATATGCTGCAGAGGATGGAGGAGCAGCAAAAGGCCATTCAGGCCTACACAGCCACCTACGACATAGGCAAAGGAGTGGGGATGCGCCTGAGTCAAGCGCAGTGGAGACTGATTTCCGTGTTGTGCAAGGTTCTGCAGCCATTTGAACTTGCCACACGAGAAGTCAGTTCCGACACTGCCAGCTTGAGTCAGGTCATTCCCCTGATCAGGCTGTTGCAGAAGCAGCTGGAGAAAGTGAGGGAGGAGCTGGTAAGCCATTGCGATTACAGCAAGCATGTAGCTCTTGTGGATGTAGCCCTTCGTACGCTTTGCCAGGATCCGAGGGTGGTCACTCTTTTAAAGTCAGAGGAATACATTCTGGCCACCGTGCTCGATCCTCGGTTTAAAGCGTATGTTGTGTCTCTGTTTCCGGCGGACAAAAGTCTACAGCGGTGCAAAGACCTGCTGGTCAGGAGATTGTCCTCTGAAGAGGACCGTGACATGCCAACAGCTCCACCCTCATTTTCTTCCACATCTATGGCTGCGAGGAAAAAGCTCAGTTTTCCCAAAAGAGGCACTGGCGGGGATGCTGATAACATCTGGTCCGGACTGAAGGACCTGCCAACCATTGCAGACATGTCTACTCTCGCTGCATTGGATGCTGTGACAATAGAAAAAATTGTGGATGATTACTTTGCTGACACCATCCAAGTAGACATGTCAGACAGTCCATATTGTTACTGGCAGGAAAAAAAGGCAGTTTGGAAGCCCCTGTACAAACTGGCTCTATTTTACCTGAGTTGTCCCCCCTCCAGTGTGTACTCGGAAAGAGTTTTTAGTGCAGCGGGGAACCTGGTCAGTGAGCGGCGAAGGAGGTTGCTTCCTCACAACGTTGAAAAAATGATGTTTATAAAAATGAATAATCAATTCCTCAATGAAGTACAGCACTGCCCTCCAGATACTACAGAGGGACCTGTGGTTGTGGAGTCCAGCGGGGACGAATTGATAATGTGTGATGAGGAGGAAGTACACACTGTAGGGGGAGAGGAATCAGAGGTTGAGGATGAGGACGACATCTTGCCTCAGTAGAGCCTGTTTAGTCTGTCTGTACAGGGAGAGATGAATAGCTTTTTTGGTGTGGGGGCCCAAACAAACCAATCATTTCAGTCAAAGTTGTTTGGTAGGCCCTGTCGCTGAAATGATTTGTGTGTTAAAGTGTGCATGTCCTATTTCAACAGCAGACCTCTCAACTGCAGCTCATCCCTCCTCTGCGGGGATAATGTCTCCTGTGCTCTGACACGTCACTCTGTGTACTCTCAGCCTCAGGATCTGACACTACAGCTACCATGCCTCTTGTAGCAGCCCTCACTCCAGGGCCTCTTCCATGTGCAGTGTCCCCCTCTCTCTTGGGTTCACTATAGTGGCATGGAGTTCTCCCCCATCATCCAGGGCACACATTCCTTGCCCTGGCTCAGTCACCACGCTCAGACTTCCAGGCAATGCTGGGGGAGCCTGGGAGCTTCCACCCCAGGTCCCCAGCTACAACTCTCCTCTCCTGTGTCTTCTCTCTCTTTCTGACACTTTAAAGATCGTGCCTTTAAATGAAAAAGTCAGTCTTCATTGCACGACTATGTGCAAGTGCAACAGGGACATTTTTTTGGGTTTACAAAGTCAAACAATAACACTACGACCCTGTCTGTCTGGGGTCTGTCAATGACGAATTGTCTGGAGCATGTTTGGAGGAGGTATTGTGGCCCCGGTATCAAATTGGGTACCGGGGCCACCCCACTATGCAGTCCAGATACTTGTTTGGTGGAATTCCGACACGTGGAGGGTTTTTAAATTATATTGTGGCCTCGGTACCAAATTGTGTACCGGGGCCACCACACTACGCAGTCAAGATAGATAGATGCGTATCATAGATAAAGTACATTCAGTGGTGTGGGGCAAATTGAAAAATATTCCAAATGCACTGACATTATCAAAAACAAGAGGTTGTCACACGCTAAAACTCCAACATGTATATGATGGAGAGGATGGAGGAGCAGCCGTATGTGTAGTGTAATGCAGATCTGTTGAAGGTTTTTTATATATTTTATTGTGGTGCCCAGTGCCCACTCCTCTACGCAGTCCAGGTACATTTATTGGTGCGAATCATAAAAGTTCAGGGTTTTTAATATATCTTGTGGTGACCCACTCCTCTACGCAGTCCAGGTACATTTATTGGTGCGATTCATAAAAGTTCAGGGTTTTTAATATATTGTGGTGACCCACTCCTCTACGCAGTCCAGGTACATTTATTGGTGCGAATCAAACAAGTTGATGGTTTTCTTATTATATATATTGTGGTGACCCACTCCTCTACGCAGTCCAGGTACATTTATTGGTGCGATTCATAAAAGTTCAGGGTTTTTAATATATTGTGGTGACCCACTCCTCTACGCAGTCCAGGTACATTTATTGGTGCGAATCAAACAAGTTGATGGTTTTCTTATTATATATATTGTGGTGACCCACTCCTCTACGCAGTCCAGGTACATTTATTGGTGCGATTCATAAAAGTTCAGGGTTTTTAATATATTGTGGTGACCCACTCCTCTACGCAGTCCAGGTACATTTATTGGTGCGAATCATAAAAGTTCAGGGTTTTTAATATATATTGTGGTGACCCACTCCTCTACGCAGTCCAGAAAGATACCTTGTTGCAACGTTTTGGACTAATAACTATATTGTGAGGTGTTCAGAATACACTGTAAATTAGTGGAAATGCTTGTTATTGAATGTTATTGAGGTTAATAATAGCCTAGGAGTGAAAATAAGCACAAAAACTTGATTTTTAAACTTTTTATGTTTTTTTAAAAAAAAATCCGAATCCAATACCTTAAATCCGAACCGAGACCTTTCGTCAAGTGTTTTGCGAGACAAATCCGAACCTCAAAAATAACGAAAATCCGGATCCAAAACACAAAACACGAGACCTCAAAAGTCGCCGGTGCACATCCCTAGACAAAATATGCAATAAGATAGAGGCAAAGGGAGATGGCTGCTGGGAATGTATTTCATTTATCCCAGAAAATCTTTAAATCTAAGTATTAATACTACGTTGATGTACTTTTGAAATTGGAGAGCTACTTTTTACTAAAAGTACATCTCCCTTATATAATTAAGTATAATGCAGACCTGCTCAAAAACTTAGTATAATTAAAGAAGTCTTATGCAATAAATGATGATGATGAGAGCTGCTTATGTGAATGTCTATAGTGGTTTTCTCTACCAGTGTCATTGTATTAGACAACTGTTATCAAACTTAGCAATAATGATGCATTAATCTGCCAATCAAGTGTGAAAGCTGGCTATGTGTATAGGCATAGTAAACACATATCATCATCATCCTCATTATCATTTATTTATATAGTGTCACTAATAGCGCAGCGCTGTACAGAGAACCCATTCACATCAGTCCCTACCCTATTGGAGCTTACAGTCTAAATTCCCTAATATAGACACACACTCACACACAGACAGAGAGGGAGAGACTAGAGTCAATTTTGATAGCAGCCAATTAACCTAACAGTATGTTTTTTGGAGTGTGGGAGGAAACCACAGCACCCGGAGGAAACCCACGCAAACACAGGGAGAACATACAAACTTCACACAGATAAGGCCATTGTTGATATAAGTACTGGCTCTGCTTACCATTGTCCAGTCTAGTACATAACTGTATTAATGCTGTGAAATATTATTACTTTGAATGCCTTAAATATGCAAGAGCGCATTTGGGTAAGTTTATGCTAATAAAAGATATATGCACTTTTCTTGCCTACCCATACTATTTAATAACCACCAAAAATTAAGCAATATGTAAGCACTGCTTCCAGTTGAAATCAGTCTGTCTGTCTGTCTGTCTGTCTGTCTGTCTATCTATCTATCTATCTATCTATCTATCTTTCTATCTTTCTATCTATCTATCCGTCTGTCTATCTTTAAAACTGAAAGACATCCATTAAACATACACAATGACAGCATATTTAGTGTGTAATTGATGCTAAAACACAATTCTCACTCTCCTAATATAGCTGATTTTTGACAATGAACTGCATTTTTCATGTGAAGCATTTGATGTCATAAAGATGTAAACCTCACAAAGCAATTCTGTCACTGGTCAGTTTGCTTGACAGACATCTGACTTTAAGGTACTAGCCAATGGAAACATGGTGACATGTATATATGAAAGCACATTAGGACAAAATATGCAATAAGATAGAGGCAAAGGGAGATGGCTGCTGGGAATGTATTTCATTTATCCCAGAAAATCTTTAAATCTAAGTATTAATACTACGTTGATGTACTTTTGAAATTGGAGAGCTACTTTTTACTAAAAGTACATCTCCCTTATATAATTAAGTATAATGCAGACCTGCTCAAAAACTTAGTATAATTAAAGAAGTCTTATGCCATAAATGATGATGATGAGAGCTGCTTATGTGAATGTCTATAGTGGTTTTCTCTACCAGTGTCATTGTATTAGACAACTGTTATCAAACTTAGCAATAATGATGCATTAATCTGCCAATCAAGTGTGAAAGCTGGCTATTTGTATAGGCATAGTAAACACATATCATCATCATCCTCATTATCATTTATTTATATAGTGTCACTAATAGCGCAGCGCTGTACAGAGAACCCATTCACATCAGTCCCTACCCTATTGGAGCTTACAGTCTAAATTCCCTAATATAGACACACACTCACACACAGACAGAGAGGGAGAGACTAGGGTCAATTTTGATAGCAGCCAATTAACCTAACAGTATGTTTTTTGGAGTGTGGGAGGAAACCACAGCACCCGGAGGAAACCCACGCAAACACAGGGAGAACATACAAACTTCACACAGATAAGGCCATTGTTGATATAAGTACTGGCTCTGCTTACCATTGTCCAGTCTAGTACATAACTGTATTAATGCTGTGAAATATTATTACTTTGAATGCCTTAAATATGCAAGAGCGCATTTGGGTAAGTTTATGCTAATAAAAGATATATGCACTTTTCTTGCCTACCCATACTATTTAATAACCACCAAAAATTAAGCAATATGTAAGCACTGCTTCCAGTTGAAATCAGTCTGTCTGTCTGTCTATCTTTCTATCTATCTATCTTTCTATCTTTCTATCTATCTATCCGTCTGTCTATCTTTAAAACTGAAAGACATCCATTAAACATACACAATGACAGCATATTTAGTGTGTAATTGATGCTAAAACACAATTCTCACTCTCCTAATATAGCTGATTTTTGACAATGAACTGCATTTTTCATGTGAAGCATTTGATGTCATAAAGATGTAAACCTCACAAAGCAATTCTGTCACTGGTCAGTTTGCTTGACAGACATCTGACTTTAAGGTACTAGCCAATGGAATCATGGTGACATGTAAATATGAAAGCACATTAGGACAAAATATGCAATAAGATAGAGGCAAAGGGAGATGGCTGCTGGGAATGTATTTCATTTATCCCAGAAAATCTTTAAATCTAAGTATTAATACTACGTTGATGTACTTTTGAAATTGGAGAGCTACTTTTTACTAAAAGTACATCTCCCTTATATAATTAAGTATAATGCAGACCTGCTCAAAAACTTAGTATAATTAAAGAAGTCTTATGCCATAAATGATGATGATGAGAGCTGCTTATGTGAATGTCTATAGTGGTTTTCTCTACCAGTGTCACTGTATTAGACAACTGTTATCAAACTTAGCAATAATGATGCATTAATCTGCCAATCAAGTGTGAAAGCTGGCTATGTGTATAGGCATAGTAAACACATATCATCATCATCCTCATTATTATCATTTATTTATATAGTGTCACTAATAGCGCAGCGCTGTACAGAGAACCCATTCACATCAGTCCCTACCCTATTGGAGCTTACAGTCTAAATTCCCTAATATAGACACACACTCACACACAGACAGAGAGGGAGAGACTAGGGTCAATTTTGATAGCAGCCAATTAACCTAACAGTATGTTTTTTGGAGTGTGGGAGGAAACCCACGCAAACACAGGGAGAACATACAAACTTCACACAGATAAGGCCATTGTTGATATAAGTACTGGCTCTGCTTACCATTGTCCAGTCTAGTACATAACTGTATTAATGCTGTGAAATATTATTACTTTGAATGCCTTAAATATGCAAGAGCGCATTTGGGTAAGTTTATGCTAATAAAAGATATATGCACTTTTCTTGCCTACCCATACTATTTAATAACCACCAAAAATTAAGCAATATGTAAGCACTGCTTCCAGTTGAAATCAGTCTGTCTGTCTGTCTATCTATCTATCTATCTATCTATCTATCTATCTTTCTATCTATCTATCTTTCTATCTTTCTATCTATCTATCCGTCTGTCTATCTTTAAAACTGAAAGACATCCATTAAACATACACAATGACAGCATATTTAGTGTGTAATTGATGCTAAAACACAATTCTCACTCTCCTAATATAGCTGATTTTTGACAATGAACTGCATTTTTCATGTGAAGCATTTGATGTCATAAAGATGTAAACCTCACAAAGCAATTCTGTCACTGGTCAGTTTGCTTGACAGACATCTGACTTTAAGGTACTAGCCAATGGAAACATGGTGACATGTAAATATGAAAGCACATTAGGACAAAATATGCAATAAGATAGAGGCAAAGGGAGATGGCTGCTGGGAATGTATTTCATTTATCCCAGAAAATCTTTAAATCTAAGTATTAATACTACGTTGATGTACTTTTGAAATTGGAGAGCTACTTTTTACTAAAAGTACATCTCCCTTATATAATTAAGTATAATGCAGACCTGCTCAAAAACTTAGTATAATTAAAGAAGTCTTATGCCATAAATGATGATGATGAGAGCTGCTTATGTGAATGTCTATAGTGGTTTTCTCTACCAGTGTCACTGTATTAGACAACTGTTATCAAACTTAGCAATAATGATGCATTAATCTGCCAATCAAGTGTGAAAGCTGGCTATGTGTATAGGCATAGTAAACACATATCATCATCATCCTCATTATTATCATTTATTTATATAGTGTCACTAATAGCGCAGCGCTGTACAGAGAACCCATTCACATCAGTCCCTACCCTATTGGAGCTTACAGTCTAAATTCCCTAATATAGACACACACTCACACACAGACAGAGAGGGAGAGACTAGGGTCAATTTTGATAGCAGCCAATTAACCTAACAGTATGTTTTTTGGAGTGTGGGAGGAAACCCACGCAAACACAGGGAGAACATACAAACTTCACACAGATAAGGCCATTGTTGATATAAGTACTGGCTCTGCTTACCATTGTCCAGTCTAGTACATAACTGTATTAATGCTGTGAAATATTATTACTTTGAATGCCTTAAATATGCAAGAGCGCATTTGGGTAAGTTTATGCTAATAAAAGATATATGCACTTTTCTTGCCTACCCATACTATTTAATAACCACCAAAAATTAAGCAATATGTAAGCACTGCTTCCAGTTGAAATCAGTCTGTCTGTCTGTCTATCTATCTATCTATCTATCTATCTATCTTTCTATCTATCTATCTTTCTATCTTTCTATCTATCTATCCGTCTGTCTATCTTTAAAACTGAAAGACATCCATTAAACATACACAATGACAGCATATTTAGTGTGTAATTGATGCTAAAACACAATTCTCACTCTCCTAATATAGCTGATTTTTGACAATGAACTGCATTTTTCATGTGAAGCATTTGATGTCATAAAGATGTAAACCTCACAAAGCAATTCTGTCACTGGTCAGTTTGCTTGACAGACATCTGACTTTAAGGTACTAGCCAATGGAAACATGGTGACATGTAAATATGAAAGCACATTAGGACAAAATATGCAATAAGATAGAGGCAAAGGGAGATGGCTGCTGGGAATGTATTTCATTTATCCCAGAAAATCTTTAAATCTAAGTATTAATACTACGTTGATGTACTTTTGAAATTGGAGAGCTACTTTTTACTAAAAGTACATCTCCCTTATATAATTAAGTATAATGCAGACCTGCTCAAAAACTTAGTATAATTAAAGAAGTCTTATGCCATAAATGATGATGATGAGAGCTGCTTATGTGAATGTCTATAGTGGTTTTCTCTACCAGTGTCACTGTATTAGACAACTGTTATCAAACTTAGCAATAATGATGCATTAATCTGCCAATCAAGTGTGAAAGCTGGCTATGTGTATAGGCATAGTAAACACATATCATCATCATCCTCATTATCATTTATTTATATAGTGTCACTAATAGCGCAGCGCTGTACAGAGAACCCATTCACATCAGTCCCTACCCTATTGGAGCTTACAGTCTAAATTCCCTAATATAGACACACACTCACACACAGACAGAGAGGGAGAGACTAGGGTCAATTTTGATAGCAGCCAATTAACCTAACAGTATGTTTTTTGGAGTGTGGGAGGAAACCCACGCAAACACAGGGAGAACATACAAACTTCACACAGATAAGGCCATTGTTGATATAAGTACTGGCTCTGCTTACCATTGTCCAGTCTAGTACATAACTGTATTAATGCTGTGAAATATTATTACTTTGAATGCCTTAAATATGCAAGAGCGCATTTGGGTAAGTTTATGCTAATAAAAGATATATGCACTTTTCTTGCCTACCCATACTATTTAATAACCACCAAAAATTAAGCAATATGTAAGCACTGCTTCCAGTTGAAATCAGTCTGTCTGTCTGTCTGTCTATCTATCTATCTATCTATCTATCTTTCTATCTATCTATCTTTCTATCTTTCTATCTATCTATCCGTCTGTCTATCTTTAAAACTGAAAGACATCCATTAAACATACACAATGACAGCATATTTAGTGTGTAATTGATGCTAAAACACAATTCTCACTCTCCTAATATAGCTGATTTTTGACAATGAACTGCATTTTTCATGTGAAGCATTTGATGTCATAAAGATGTAAACCTCACAAAGCAATTCTGTCACTGGTCAGTTTGCTTGACAGACATCTGACTTTAAGGTACTAGCCAATGGAAACATGGTGACATGTAAATATGAAAGCACATTAGGACAAAATATGCAATAAGATAGAGGCAAAGGGAGATGGCTGCTGGGAATGTATTTCATTTATCCCAGAAAATCTTTAAATCTAAGTATTAATACTACGTTGATGTACTTTTGAAATTGGAGAGCTACTTTTTACTAAAAGTACATCTCCCTTATATAATTAAGTATAATGCAGACCTGCTCAAAAACTTAGTATAATTAAAGAAGTCTTATGCAATAAATGATGATGATGAGAGCTGCTTATGTGAATGTCTATAGTGGTTTTCTCTACCAGTGTCACTGTATTAGACAACTGTTATCAAACTTAGCAATAATGATGCATTAATCTGCCAATCAAGTGTGAAAGCTGGCTATGTGTATAGGCATAGTAAACACATATCATCATCATCCTCATTATCATTTATTTATATAGTGTCACTAATAGCGCAGCGCTGTACAGAGAACCCATTCACATCAGTCCCTACCCTATTGGAGCTTACAGTCTAAATTCCCTAATATAGACACACACTCACACACAGACAGAGAGGGAGAGACTAGGGTCAATTTTGATAGCAGCCAATTAACCTAACAGTATGTTTTTTGGAGTGTGGGAGGAAACCACAGCACCCGGAGGAAAGCCACGCAAACACAGGGAGAACATACAAACTTCACACAGATAAGGCCATTGTTGATATAAGTACTGGCTCTGCTTACCATTGTCCAGTCTAGTACATAACTGTATTAATGCTGTGAAATATTATTACTTTGAATGCCTTAAATATGCAAGAGCGCATTTGGGTAAGTTTATGCTAATAAAAGATATATGCACTTTTCTTGCCTACCCATACTATTTAATAACCACCAAAAATTAAGCAATATGTAAGCACTGCTTCCAGTTGAAATCAGTCTGTCTGTCTGTCTATCTATCTATCTATCTATCTATCTTTCTATCTATCTATCTTTCTATCTTTCTATCTATCTATCCGTCTGTCTATCTTTAAAACTGAAAGACATCCATTAAACATACACAATGACAGCATATTTAGTGTGTAATTGATGCTAAAACACAATTCTCACTCTCCTAATATAGCTGATTTTTGACAATGAACTGCATTTTTCATGTGAAGCATTTGATGTCATAAAGATGTAAACCTCACAAAGCAATTCTGTCACTGGTCAGTTTGCTTGACAGACATCTGACTTTAAGGTACTAGCCAATGGAAACATGGTGACATGTAAATATGAAAGCACATTAGGACAAAATATGCAATAAGATAGAGGCAAAGGGAGATGGCTGCTGGGAATGTATTTCATTTATCCCAGAAAATCTTTAAATCTAAGTATTAATACTACGTTGATGTACTTTTGAAATTGGAGAGCTACTTTTTACTAAAAGTACATCTCCCTTATATAATTAAGTATAATGCAGACCTGCTCAAAAACTTAGTATAATTAAAGAAGTCTTATGCCATAAATGATGATGATGAGAGCTGCTTATGTGAATGTCTATAGTGGTTTTCTCTAGCAGTGTCACTGTATTAGACAACTGTTATCAAACTTAGCAATAATGATGCATTAATCTGCCAATCAAGTGTGAAAGCTGGCTATGTGTATAGGCATAGTAAACACATATCATCATCATCCTCATTATCATTTATTTATATAGTGTCACTAATAGCGCAGCGCTGTACAGAGAACCCATTCACATCAGTCCCTACCCTATTGGAGCTTACAGTCTAAATTCCCTAATATAGACACACACTCACACACAGACAGAGAGGGAGAGACTAGGGTCAATTTTGATAGCAGCCAATTAACCTAACAGTATGTTTTTTGGAGTGTGGGAGGAAACCCACGCAAACACAGGGAGAACATACAAACTTCACACAGATAAGGCCATTGTTGATATAAGTACTGGCTCTGCTTACCATTGTCCAGTCTAGTACATAACTGTATTAATGCTGTGAAATATTATTACTTTGAATGCCTTAAATATGCAAGAGCGCATTTGGGTAAGTTTATGCTAATAAAAGATATATGCACTTTTCTTGCCTACCCATACTATTTAATAACCACCAAAAATTAAGCAATATGTAAGCACTGCTTCCAGTTGAAATCAGTCTGTCTGTCTGTCTATCTATCTATCTATCTTTCTATCTTTCTATCTATCTATCCGTCTGTCTATCTTTAAAACTGAAAGACATCCATTAAACATACACAATGACAGCATATTTAGTGTGTAATTGATGCTAAAACACAATTCTCACTCTCCTAATATAGCTGATTTTTGACAATGAACTGCATTTTTCATGTGAAGCATTTGATGTCATAAAGATGTAAACCTCACAAAGCAATTCTGTCACTGGTCAGTTTGCTTGACAGACATCTGACTTTAAGGTACTAGCCAATGGAAACATGGTGACATGTAAATATGAAAGCACATTAGGACAAAATATGCAATAAGATAGAGGCAAAGGGAGATGGCTGCTGGGAATGTATTTCATTTATCCCAGAAAATCTTTAAATCTAAGTATTAATACTACGTTGATGTACTTTTGAAATTGGAGAGCTACTTTTTACTAAAAGTACATCTCCCTTATATAATTAAGTATAATGCAGACCTGCTCAAAAACTTAGTATAATTAAAGAAGTCTTATGCCATAAATGATGATGATGAGAGCTGCTTATGTGAATGTCTATAGTGGTTTTCTCTACCAGTGTCACTGTATTAGACAACTGTTATCAAACTTAGCAATAATGATGCATTAATCTGCCAATCAAGTGTGAAAGCTGGCTATGTGTATAGGCATAGTAAACACATATCATCATCATCCTCATTATCATTTATTTATATAGTGTCACTAATAGCGCAGCGCTGTACAGAGAACCCATTCACATCAGTCCCTACCCTATTGGAGCTTACAGTCTAAATTCCCTAATATAGACACACACTCACACACAGACAGAGAGGGAGAGACTAGGGTCAATTTTGATAGCAGCCAATTAACCTAACAGTATGTTTTTTGGAGTGTGGGAGGAAACCCACGCAAACACAGGGAGAACATACAAACTTCACACAGATAAGGCCATTGTTGATATAAGTACTGGCTCTGCTTACCATTGTCCAGTCTAGTACATAACTGTATTAATGCTGTGAAATATTATTACTTTGAATGCCTTAAATATGCAAGAGCGCATTTGGGTAAGTTTATGCTAATAAAAGATATATGCACTTTTCTTGCCTACCCATACTATTTAATAACCACCAAAAATTAAGCAATATGTAAGCACTGCTTCCAGTTGAAATCAGTCTGTCTGTCTATCTATCTATCTATCTATCTATCTATCTTTCTATCTATCTATCTTTCTATCTATCTATCCGTCTGTCTATCTTTAAAACTGAAAGACATCCATTAAACATACACAATGACAGCATATTTAGTGTGTAATTGATGCTAAAACACAATTCTCACTCTCCTAATATAGCTGATTTTTGACAATGAACTGCATTTTTCATGTGAAGCATTTGATGTCATAAAGATGTAAACCTCACAAAGCAATTCTGTCACTGGTCAGTTTGCTTGACAGACATCTGACTTTAAGGTACTAGCCAATGGAAACATGGTGACATGTAAATATGAAAGCACATTAGGACAAAATATGCAATAAGATAGAGGCAAAGGGAGATGGCTGCTGGGAATGTATTTCATTTATCCCAGAAAATCTTTAAATCTAAGTATTAATACTACGTTGATGTACTTTTGAAATTGGAGAGCTACTTTTTACTAAAAGTACATCTCCCTTATATAATTAAGTATAATGCAGACCTGCTCAAAAACTTAGTATAATTAAAGAAGTCTTATGCCATAAATGATGATGATGAGAGCTGCTTATGTGAATGTCTATAGTGGTTTTCTCTACCAGTGTCACTGTATTAGACAACTGTTATCAAACTTAGCAATAATGATGCATTAATCTGCCAATCAAGTGTGAAAGCTGGCTATGTGTATAGGCATAGTAAACACATATCATCATCATCCTCATTATCATTTATTTATATAGTGTCACTAATAGCGCAGCGCTGTACAGAGAACCCATTCACATCAGTCCCTACCCTATTGGAGCTTACAGTCTAAATTCCCTAATATAGACACACACTCACACACAGACAGAGAGGGAGAGACTAGGGTCAATTTTGATAGCAGCCAATTAACCTAACAGTATGTTTTTTGGAGTGTGGGAGGAAACCACAGCACCCGGAGGAAACCCACGCAAACACAGGGAGAACATACAAACTTCACACAGATAAGGCCATTGTTGATATAAGTACTGGCTCTGCTTACCATTGTCCAGTCTAGTACATAACTGTATTAATGCTGTGAAATATTATTACTTTGAATGCCTTAAATATGCAAGAGCGCATTTGGGTAAGTTTATGCTAATAAAAGATATATGCACTTTTCTTGCCTACCCATACTATTTAATAACCACCAAAAATTAAGCAATATGTAAGCACTGCTTCCAGTTGAAATCAGTCTGTCTGTCTGTCTATCTATCTATCTATCTTTCTATCTTTCTATCTATCTATCCGTCTGTCTATCTTTAAAACTGAAAGACATCCATTAAACATACACAATGACAGCATATTTAGTGTGTAATTGATGCTAAAACACAATTCTCACTCTCCTAATATAGCTGATTTTTGACAATGAACTGCATTTTTCATGTGAAGCATTTGATGTCATAAAGATGTAAACCTCACAAAGCAATTCTGTCACTGGTCAGTTTGCTTGACAGACATCTGACTTTAAGGTACTAGCCAATGGAAACATGGTGACATGTAAATATGAAAGCACATTAGGACAAAATATGCAATAAGATAGAGGCAAAGGGAGATGGCTGCTGGGAATGTATTTCATTTATCCCAGAAAATCTTTAAATCTAAGTATTAATACTACGTTGATGTACTTTTGAAATTGGAGAGCTACTTTTTACTAAAAGTACATCTCCCTTATATAATTAAGTATAATGCAGACCTGCTCAAAAACTTAGTATAATTAAAGAAGTCTTATGCCATAAATGATGATGATGAGAGCTGCTTATGTGAATGTCTATAGTGGTTTTCTCTACCAGTGTCACTGTATTAGACAACTGTTATCAAACTTAGCAATAATGATGCATTAATCTGCCAATCAAGTGTGAAAGCTGGCTATGTGTATAGGCATAGTAAACACATATCATCATCATCCTCAGGGCCGGACTGGGACTAAAAATCAGCCCTGGCATTTAAAGCACACAGGCCCACGTGGACTCCATGCACTATATTGTTGCACACTGATGCTGGCGCAGTACAACATGATGTAGTATGAGTGTGTGTGGGGGGGGAGGGGGTATTTATTTCTCCTAATGACCCTCAACATTACATTATTAGCACCCCAATTACATCAATAAATACCATGACAATACATTATTAGTACCCAAATTACAGCAATAAATAACCCCCCACACACACTCATACTACATCAATCACCCCCACATTATAGCAACCGGCATCACCCCCCACATTACAGCATCACTCCCCACATTACAGCGTCCAGCATCACCCCCCACATTACAGCGTCCAGCATCACTCCCCACATTACAGCGTCCAGCATCACCCCCCACATTACAGAGTCCAGCATCACTCCCCACATTACAGCGTCCAGCATCACCCCCCACATTACAGAGTCCAGCATCACCCCCCACATTACAGCGTCCAGCATCACCCCCCACATTACAGCAACCGGCATCACCCCCCACATTACAGCGTCCAGCGTCACCACCCACATTATAACAATACCCTCTCCTACTTATTAGCAATACTAAGCACCAAACACACTACAACATTGCCACCAGCACGCCACCCCATACTACAGCAATACCACCAATTATACAGACGCCACTGTAGGAAACAATGTTTTGCTTTTTTCAAATCTCCCACAAAATAGCAACTACGAACAGAGTACTTACACACACATATAGGTAACAGGTACCCTTTTCCCTCAATGAAATAGTAATGGCAGAATTTTCATGAATCATTCCACATGAAATAAAACTAACATATATCTAAAAAAAACATAACTATTGAATGATCAGTTGAACCCACACGGCCGCATTAAAAGTATTTCCATCTACAGCAAAATGTCAGAGAAAAATATTTTTGTTTTACTACAGTAATTGGATATGCGTCTTTTCTATTCATTTTAAATAACACAGTATATAAATTAAGGGGGATAGAGGAGGTGGGTGAGAAATAATTGGATGTGACCCATCATGATCCATCAGTTTGATTAGATAGGAAACATTTAGATTATTTACCTGGAGACGTCTACCCCCTTGACTCACAGGCAGGGCTGACAAGAGGAATTTTGGGCCCTGATACAGCAACTTCTTTGGGCTCCCATCATATTCAACAATGAAAAACTTGCCTTTGGCAGAAGTTCATATGATGCCACACCGTAGTGTGCCCAGTTCATATTATGCCACATCGTAGTGCCCCAAGGTCATATTATGCCACATAGTATTACCCTCAATTCATATTTGGTCATGCAGAAGTGCCCACAAATCATATTATGGCATAGTAGTGCCCCCAAAACATATACCATACAGTAGTGCCCACAAATCATATTATGTCACAACAGTGCCTCCAAATCATATTATGCCACAATAGTGACCCCAAATAACATTATGCCATAGTAGTGCCCCCAAATCATTAGTAAAGCTCAGACAAAAACTCATTCACAAATAAAAATTGGTACAGCATATCAGATTCTGAGTGTGAGTCCCAAGAGCAGCTTAATACATCATTTACAATGCAAACAAAAATAGATATATTGACATAATTACAGATAAAATTTATGACAAGCAATGTTTTTTCCTCTTAATTAAAAATCTCTGTACAGATAAATATGCAAAAAACATTACAGCGCAATAATGAGCAATACATAGTGTTAAACATTATTGGATACGCTGTAGTGTTCCCAGTTCAAGAAAGGATGGTTAAAAACATATTCCACACGAGCAAATATATGAACTTACCTGATTATGGCATCCTGTGTTCTGTTCTCCTACTGGGCACGCTGGGCGAGGAGGGATCAGCAGCTGTCAGCTCACACAGGCAGTGGGGAGCAGGAATAGAGGGCAGTGGTCGAAGCAGAAATTTAGGAGTGGGGGTATAGAAAATATAAGTGAATGGAGTATGAAGGCTTGATTTTTTATTGTCCCCTCTGTGCATTTCCATTCTTCATTACTACTTGTGTTTTATGATGGCTGCATCCCTGACATTCCCATTCTTAAGATGTCTCTCCCTTTACACTTTCTTTTACCTATGCCCCTGCACCACCTTCTCCGCTGTCTCTAACAAATCTTCCTGTACCACTTACTCCCCTGGCTCTCTCACACGTCTTCCTGCACCCTCTACCCCCCGGCTCTCTCACTCCTCTTCCTGCACTCCCTACCACCCTGGCTCTCTCACCCCCTCTCCCAGAACCCCCTTCCCCTTTGGCTCTCTCACCCCCTCTCCCAGCACCCCCTTCTCCTTTGGCTCTCTCACCCCCTCTCCCAGCACCCCCTTCCCCTTTGGCTCTCTCACCCCCTCTCCCAGAACCCCCTTCCCCTTTGGCTCTCTCACCCCCTCTCCCAGCACCCCCTGGCTCTCTCACCCCCTCTCCCAGAACCCCCTTCCCCTTTGGCTCTCTCACCCCCTCTCCCAGCACCCCCTGGCTCTCTCACCCCTTCTCCTAGCACCCCCTGGCTCTCTCACCCCTCTCACAGCACCTCTTCCCCTTTGGCTCTCTCACCCCCTTCGGCTCTCTCACCCCCTTTCCCAGCACCCCCTGGCTCTCACCCCCTCTCCCAGCACCCCCTTCAGCTCTCTCACCCCCTCTCCCAGCACCCCCTTCAGCTCTCTCACCCCCTCTCCCAGCACCCCCTTCAGCTCTCTCACCCCCTCTCCCAGCACCCCCTTCAGCTCTCTCTCCCCCTTTCTCAGAACCCCCTTCAGCTCTCTCTCCCCCTTTCCCAGCACCCCCTTCGGCTTTCACCTCCTTTCCCAGCACCCCCTTCGGCTCTCTCACCCCCTCTCCCAGCATGCCCTGGCTCTCACCCCCTCTCCCAGCACCCCCTTCGGCTCTCTCACCCCCTCTCCCAGCACCCCCTTCGGCTCTCTCACCCCCTCTCCCAGCACCCCCTTCGGCTCTCTCACCCCCTCTCCCAGCACCCCCTTCGGCTCTCACCCCCTCTCCCAGTATGCCCTGGCTCTCACCCCCTCTCCCTGCACCCCTTTCGGCTCTCTCACCCCCTCTCCCAGCACCCCCTGGCTCTCACCCCCGCGACCCCCCCCCCCCCAGTAAATCGCGGACACCCCCCCCCCGAAAATCGCGGCACCCCCGCGACCCCCCCCCCCCCCCGAAAATCGCGGCACCCCCGCGACTCCCCCTAAAATCGCGGCACCACGCGACCCCCCCTAAAATCGCGGGCACCCCCCCGAAAATCGCGGCACCCCCGCGACCCCCCCTCCCCCCCGAAAATCGCGGCACCCCCGCGACCCCCTCCCCCCCGAAAATCGCGACCCCCCTCCTCTTCAGTAAAAGAAAAAACAAATTAAAAAAAAAAGTAAACTCACCAGTGTAACTGGCTGCACAGCATAACGGGGGAGGGAGCTGGGGAGCGCGCAGCAGAGGTGGCTGGTTCCTGAACCCAGCCACCAAGAAGACAGGGGGAGTCGGGCCGGCCCATATAGCCATCGGCCCTTCTGGCATTTGCCAGAAGTGCCAGATGGCCAGTCCGGCCCTGATCATCCTCATTATCATTTATTTATATAGTGTCACTAATAGCGCAGCGCTGTACAGAGAACCCATTCACATCAGTCCCTACCCTATTGGAGCTTACAGTCTAAATTCCCTAATATAGACACACACTCACACACAGACAGAGAGGGAGAGACTAGGGTCAATTTTGATAGCAGCCAATTAACCTAACAGTATGTTTTTTGGAGTGTGGGAGGAAACCCACGCAAACACAGGGAGAACATACAAACTTCACACAGATAAGGCCATTGTTGATATAAGTACTGGCTCTGCTTACCATTGTCCAGTCTAGTACATAACTGTATTAATGCTGTGAAATATTATTACTTTGAATGCCTTAAATATGCAAGAGCGCATTTGGGTAAGTTTATGCTAATAAAAGATATATGCACTTTTCTTGCCTACCCATACTATTTAATAACCACCAAAAATTAAGCAATATGTAAGCACTGCTTCCAGTTGAAATCAGTCTGTCTGTCTGTCTGTCTATCTATCTATCTTTCTATCTATCTATCTTTCTATCTTTCTATCTATCTATCCGTCTGTCTATCTTTAAAACTGAAAGACATCCATTAAACATACACAATGACAGCATATTTAGTGTGTAATTGATGCTAAAACACAATTCTCACTCTCCTAATATAGCTGATTTTTGACAATGAACTGCATTTTTCATGTGAAGCATTTGATGTCATAAAGATGTAAACCTCACAAAGCAATTCTGTCACTGGTCAGTTTGCTTGACAGACATCTGACTTTAAGGTACTAGCCAATGGAAACATGGTGACATGTAAATATGAAAGCACATTAGGACAAAATATGCAATAAGATAGAGGCAAAGGGAGATGGCTGCTGGGAATGTATTTCATTTATCCCAGAAAATCTTTAAATCTAAGTATTAATACTACGTTGATGTACTTTTGAAATTGGAGAGCTACTTTTTACTAAAAGTACATCTCCCTTATATAATTAAGTATAATGCAGACCTGCTCAAAAACTTAGTATAATTAAAGAAGTCTTATGCCATAAATGATGATGATGAGAGCTGCTTATGTGAATGTCTATAGTGGTTTTCTCTACCAGTGTCACTGTATTAGACAACTGTTATCAAACTTAGTAATAATGATGCATTAATCTGCCAATCAAGTGTGAAAGCTGGCTATGTGTATAGGCATAGTAAACACATATCATCATCATCCTCATTATCATTTATTTATATAGTGTCACTAATAGCGCAGCGCTGTACAGAGAACCCATTCACATCAGTCCCTACCCTATTGGAGCTTACAGTCTAAATTCCCTAATATAGACACACACTCACACACAGACAGAGAGGGAGAGACTAGGGTCAATTTTGATAGCAGCCAATTAACCTAACAGTATGTTTTTTGGAGTGTGGGAGGAAACCACAGCACCCGGAGGAAACCCACGCAAACACAGGGAGAACATACAAACTTCACACAGATAAGGCCATTGTTGATATAAGTACTGGCTCTGCTTACCATTGTCCAGTCTAGTACATAACTGTATTAATGCTGTGAAATATTATTACTTTGAATGCCTTAAATATGCAAGAGCGCATTTGGGTAAGTTTATGCTAATAAAAGATATATGCACTTTTCTTGCCTACCCATACTATTTAATAACCACCAAAAATTAAGCAATATGTAAGCACTGCTTCCAGTTGAAATCAGTCTGTCTGTCTGTCTATCTATCTATCTATCTTTCTATCTTTCTATCTATCTATCCGTCTGTCTATCTTTAAAACTGAAAGACATCCATTAAACATACACAATGACAGCATATTTAGTGTGTAATTGATGCTAAAACACAATTCTCACTCTCCTAATATAGCTGATTTTTGACAATGAACTGCATTTTTCATGTGAAGCATTTGATGTCATAAAGATGTAAACCTCACAAAGCAATTCTGTCACTGGTCAGTTTGCTTGACAGACATCTGACTTTAAGGTACTAGCCAATGGAAACATGGTGACATGTAAATATGAAAGCACATTAGGACAAAATATGCAATAAGATAGAGGCAAAGGGAGATGGCTGCTGGGAATGTATTTCATTTATCCCAGAAAATCTTTAAATCTAAGTATTAATACTACGTTGATGTACTTTTGAAATTGGAGAGCTACTTTTTACTAAAAGTACATCTCCCTTATATAATTAAGTATAATGCAGACCTGCTCAAAAACTTAGTATAATTAAAGAAGTCTTATGCAATAAATGATGATGATGAGAGCTGCTTATGTGAATGTCTATAGTGGTTTTCTCTACCAGTGTCATTGTATTAGACAACTGTTATCAAACTTAGCAATAATGATGCATTAATCTGCCAATCAAGTGTGAAAGCTGGCTATGTGTATAGGCATAGTAAACACATATCATCATCATCCTCAGGGCCGGACTGGGACTAAAAATCAGCCCTGGCATTTAAAGCACACAGGCCCACGTGGACTCCATGCACTATATTGTTGCACACTGATGCTGGCGCAGTACAACATGATGTAGTATGAGTGTGTGTGGGGGGGGGAGGGGGTATTTATTTCTCCTAATGACCCTCAACATTACATTATTAGCACCCCAATTACATCAATAAATACCATGACAATACATTATTAGTACCCAAATTACAGCAATAAATAACCCCCCACACACACTCATACTACATCAATCACCCCCACATTATAGCAACCGGCATCACCCCCCACATTACAGCATCACTCCCCACATTACAGCGTCCAGCATCACCCCCCACATTACAGCGTCCAGCATCACTCCCCACATTACAGCGTCCAGCATCACCCCCCACATTACAGAGTCCAGCATCACCCCCCACATTACAGCGTCCAGCATCACCCCCCACATTACAGCAACCGGCATCACCCCCCACATTACAGCGTCCAGCGTCACCACCCACATTATAACAATACCCTCTCCTACTTATTAGCAATACTAAGCACCAAACACACTACAACATTGCCACCAGCACGCCACCCCATACTACAGCAATACCACCAATTATACAGACGCCACTGTAGGAAACAATGTTTTGCTTTTTTCAAATCTCCCACAAAATAGCAACTACGAACAGAGTACTTACACACACATATAGGTAACAGGTACCCTTTTCCCTCAATGAAATAGTAATGGCAGAATTTTCATGAATCATTCCACATGAAATAAAACTAACATATATCTAAAAAAAACATAACTATTGAATGATCAGTTGAACCCACACGGCCGCATTAAAAGTATTTCCCTCTACAGCAAAATGTCAGAGAAAAATATTTTTGTTTTACTACAGTAATTGGATATGCGTCTTTTCTATTCATTTTAAATAACACAGTATATAAATTAAGGGGGATAGAGGAGGTGGGTGAGAAATAATTGGATGTGACCCATCATGATCCATCAGTTTGATTAGATAGGAAACATTTAGATTATTTACCTGGAGACGTCTACCCCCTTGACTCACAGGCAGGGCTGACAAGAGGAATTTTGGGCCCTGATACAGCAACTTCTTTGGGCTCCCATCATATTCAACAATGAAAAACTTGCCTTTGGCAGAAGTTCATATGATGCCACACCGTAGTGTGCCCAGTTCATATTATGCCACATCGTAGTGCCCCAAGGTCATATTATGCCACATAGTATTACCCTCAATTCATATTTGGTCATGCAGAAGTGCCCACAAATCATATTATGGCATAGTAGTGCCCCCAAAACATATACCATACAGTAGTGCCCACAAATCATATTATGTCACAACATTGCCTCCAAATCATATTATGCCACAATAGTGACCCCAAATAACATTATGCCATAGTAGTGCCCCCAAATCATTAGTAAAGCTCAGACAAAAACTCATTCACAAATAAAAATTGGTACAGCATATCAGATTCTGAGTGTGAGTCCCAAGAGCAGCTTAATACATCATTTACAATGCAAACAAAAATAGATATATTGACATAATTACAGATAAAATTTATGACAAGCAATGTTTTTTCCTCTTAATTAAAAATCTCTGTACAGATAAATATGCAAAAAACATTACAGCGCAATAATGAGCAATACATAGTGTTAAACATTATTGGATACGCTGTAGTGTTCCCAGTTCAAGAAAGGATGGTTAAAAACATATTCCACACGAGCAAATATATGAACTTACCTGATTATGGCATCCTGTGTTCTGTTCTCCTACTGGGCACGCTGGGCGAGGAGGGATCAGCAGCTGTCAGCTCACACAGGCAGTGGGGAGCAGGAATAGAGGGCAGTGGTCGAAGCAGAAATTTAGGAGTGGGGGTATAGAAAATATAAGTGAATGGAGTATGAAGGCTTGATTTTTTATTGTCCCCTCTGTGCATTTCCATTCTTCATTACTACTTGTGTTTTATGATGGCTGCATCCCTGACATTCCCATTCTTAAGATGTCTCTCCCTTTACACTTTCTTTTACCTATGCCCCTGCACCACCTTCTCCGCTGTCTCTAACAAATCTTCCTGTACCACTTACTCCCCTGGCTCTCTCACACGTCTTCCTGCACCCTCTACCCCCCGGCTCTCTCACTCCTCTTCCTGCACTCCCTACCACCCTGGCTCTCTCACCCCCTCTCCCAGAACCCCCTTCCCCTTTGGCTCTCTCACCCCCTCTCCCAGCACCCCCTTCTCCTTTGGCTCTCTCACCCCCTCTCCCAGCACCCCCTTCCCCTTTGGCTCTCTCACCCCCTCTCCCAGAACCCCCTTCCCCTTTGGCTCTCTCACCCCCTCTCCCAGCACCCCCTGGCTCTCTCACCCCCTCTCCCAGAACCCCCTTCCCCTTTGGCTCTCTCACCCCCTCTCCCAGCACCCCCTGGCTCTCTCACCCCTTCTCCTAGCACCCCCTGGCTCTCTCACCCCTCTCACAGCACCTCTTCCCCTTTGGCTCTCTCACCCCCTTCGGCTCTCTCACCCCCTTTCCCAGCACCCCCTGGCTCTCACCCCCTCTCCCAGCACCCCCTTCAGCTCTCTCACCCCCTCTCCCAGCACCCCCTTCAGCTCTCTCACCCCCTCTCCCAGCACCCCCTTCAGCTCTCTCACCCCCTCTCCCAGCACCCCCTTCAGCTCTCTCTCCCCCTTTCTCAGAACCCCCTTCAGCTCTCTCTCCCCCTTTCCCAGCACCCCCTTCGGCTTTCACCTCCTTTCCCAGCACCCCCTTCGGCTCTCTCACCCCCTCTCCCAGCATGCCCTGGCTCTCACCCCCTCTCCCAGCACCCCCTTCGGCTCTCTCACCCCCTCTCCCAGCACCCCCTTCGGCTCTCTCACCCCCTCTCCCAGCACCCCCTTCGGCTCTCACCCCCTCTCCCAGTATGCCCTGGCTCTCACCCCCTCTCCCTGCACCCCTTTCGGCTCTCTCACCCCCTCTCCCAGCACCCCCTGGCTCTCACCCCCGCGACCCCCCCCCCCCGAAAATCGCGGCACCCCCGCGACCCCCCCCCCCCCGAAAATCGCGGCACCCCCGCGACTCCCCCTAAAATCGCGGCACCACGCGACCCCCCCTAAAATCGCGGGCACCCCCCCGAAAATCGCGGCACCCCCGCGACCCCCCCCTCCCCCCCGAAAATCGCGGCACCCCCGCGACCCCCTCCCCCCCGAAAATCGCGACCCCCTCCTCTTCAGTAAAAGAAAAAACAAATTAAAAAAAAAAGTAAACTCACCAGTGTAACTGGCTGCACAGCATAACGGGGGAGGGAGCTGGGGAGCGCGCAGCAGAGGTGGCTGGTTCCTGAACCCAGCCACCAAGAAGACAGGGGGAGTCGGGCCGGCCCATATAGCCATCGGCCCTTCTGGCATTTGCCAGAAGTGCCAGATGGCCAGTCCGGCCCTGATCATCCTCATTATCATTTATTTATATAGTGTCACTAATAGCGCAGCGCTGTACAGAGAACCCATTCACATCAGTCCCTACCCTATTGGAGCTTACAGTCTAAATTCCCTAATATAGACACACACTCACACACAGACAGAGAGGGAGAGACTAGGGTCAATTTTGATAGCAGCCAATTAACCTAACAGTATGTTTTTTGGAGTGTGGGAGGAAACCCACGCAAACACAGGGAGAACATACAAACTTCACACAGATAAGGCCATTGTTGATATAAGTACTGGCTCTGCTTACCATTGTCCAGTCTAGTACATAACTGTATTAATGCTGTGAAATATTATTACTTTGAATGCCTTAAATATGCAAGAGCGCATTTGGGTAAGTTTATGCTAATAAAAGATATATGCACTTTTCTTGCCTACCCATACTATTTAATAACCACCAAAAATTAAGCAATATGTAAGCACTGCTTCCAGTTGAAATCAGTCTGTCTGTCTATCTATCTATCTATCTATCTTTCTATCTATCTATCTTTCTATCTTTCTATCTTTCTATCTATCTATCGGTCTGTCTATCTTTAAAACTGAAAGACATCCATTAAACATACACAATGACAGCATATTTAGTGTGTAATTGATGCTAAAACACAATTCTCACTCTCCTAATATAGCTGATTTTTGACAATGAACTGCATTTTTCATGTGAAGCATTTGATGTCATAAAGATGTAAACCTCACAAAGCAATTCTGTCACTGGTCAGTTTGCTTGACAGACATCTGACTTTAAGGTACTAGCCAATGGAAACATGGTGACATGTAAATATGAAAGCACATTAGGACAAAATATGCAATAAGATAGAGGCAAAGGGAGATGGCTGCTGGGAATGTATTTCATTTATCCCAGAAAATCTTTAAATCTAAGTATTAATACTACGTTGATGTACTTTTGAAATTGGAGAGCTACTTTTTACTAAAAGTACATCTCCCTTATATAATTAAGTATAATGCAGACCTGCTCAAAAACTTAGTATAATTAAAGAAGTCTTATGCCATAAATGATGATGATGAGAGCTGCTTATGTGAATGTCTATAGTGGTTTTCTCTACCAGTGTCACTGTATTAGACAACTGTTATCAAACTTAGCAATAATGATGCATTAATCTGCCAATCAAGTGTGAAAGCTGGCTATGTGTATAGGCATAGTAAACACATATCATCATCATCCTCATTATCATTTATTTATATAGTGTCACTAATAGCGCAGCGCTGTACAGAGAACCCATTCACATCAGTCCCTACCCTATTGGAGCTTACAGTCTAAATTCCCTAATATAGACACACACTCACACACAGACAGAGAGGGAGAGACTAGGGTCAATTTTGATAGCAGCCAATTAACCTAACAGTATGTTTTTTGGAGTGTGGGAGGAAACCCACGCAAACACAGGGAGAACATACAAACTTCACACAGATAAGGCCATTGTTGATATAAGTACTGGCTCTGCTTACCATTGTCCAGTCTAGTACATAACTGTATTAATGCTGTGAAATATTATTACTTTGAATGCCTTAAATATGCAAGAGCGCATTTGGGTAAGTTTATGCTAATAAAAGATATATGCACTTTTCTTGCCTACCCATACTATTTAATAACCACCAAAAATTAAGCAATATGTAAGCACTGCTTCCAGTTGAAATCAGTCTGTCTGTCTGTCTGTCTATCTATCTTTCTATCTATCTATCTTTCTATCTTTCTATCTATCTATCTATCGGTCTGTCTATCTTTAAAACTGAAAGACATCCATTAAACATACACAATGACAGCATATTTAGTGTGTAATTGATGCTAAAACACAATTCTCACTCTCCTAATATAGCTGATTTTTGACAATGAACTGCATTTTTCATGTGAAGCATTTGATGTCATAAAGATGTAAACCTCACAAAGCAATTCTGTCACTGGTCAGTTTGCTTGACAGACATCTGACTTTAAGGTACTAGCCAATGGAAACATGGTGACATGTAAATATGAAAGCACATTAGGACAAAATATGCAATAAGATAGAGGCAAAGGGAGATGGCTGCTGGGAATGTATTTCATTTATCCCAGAAAATCTTTAAATCTAAGTATTAATACTACGTTGATGTACTTTTGAAATTGGAGAGCTACTTTTTACTAAAAGTACATCTCCCTTATATAATTAAGTATAATGCAGACCTGCTCAAAAACTTAGTATAATTAAAGAAGTCTTATGCCATAAATGATGATGATGAGAGCTGCTTATGTGAATGTCTATAGTGGTTTTCTCTACCAGTGTCACTGTATTAGACAACTGTTATCAAACTTAGCAATAATGATGCATTAATCTGCCAATCAAGTGTGAAAGCTGGCTATGTGTATAGGCATAGTAAACACATATCATCATCATCCTCATTATCATTTATTTATATAGTGTCACTAATAGCGCAGCGCTGTACAGAGAACCCATTCACATCAGTCCCTACCCTATTGGAGCTTACAGTCTAAATTCCCTAATATAGACACACACTCACACACAGACAGAGAGGGAGAGACTAGGGTCAATTTTGATAGCATCTAATTAACCTAACAGTATGTTTTTTGGAGTGTGGGAGGAAACCCACGCAAACACAGGGAGAACATACAAACTTCACACAGATAAGGCCATTGTTGATATAAGTACTGGCTCTGCTTACCATTGTCCAGTCTAGTACATAACTGTATTAATGCTGTGAAATATTATTACTTTGAATGCCTTAAATATGCAAGAGCGCATTTGGGTAAGTTTATGCTAATAAAAGATATATGCACTTTTCTTGCCTACCCATACTATTTAATAACCACCAAAAATTAAGCAATATGTAAGCACTGCTTCCAGTTGAAATCAGTCTGTCTGTCTGTCTGTCTATCTATCTTTCTATCTATCTATCTTTCTATCTTTCTATCTTTCTATCTATCTATCTATCGGTCTGTCTATCTTTAAAACTGAAAGACATCCATTAAACATACACAATGACAGCATATTTAGTGTGTAATTGATGCTAAAACACAATTCTCACTCTCCTAATATAGCTGATTTTTGACAATGAACTGCATTTTTCATGTGAAGCATTTGATGTCATAAAGATGTAAACCTCACAAAGCAATTCTGTCACTGGTCAGTTTGCTTGACAGACATCTGACTTTAAGGTACTAGCCAATGGAAACATGGTGACATGTAAATATGAAAGCACATTAGGACAAAATATGCAATAAGATAGAGGCAAAGGGAGATGGCTGCTGGGAATGTATTTCATTTATCCCAGAAAATCTTTAAATCTAAGTATTAATACTACGTTGATGTACTTTTGAAATTGGAGAGCTACTTTTTACTAAAAGTACATCTCCCTTATATAATTAAGTATAATGCAGACCTGCTCAAAAACTTAGTATAATTAAAGAAGTCTTATGCCATAAATGATGATGATGAGAGCTGCTTATGTGAATGTCTATAGTGGTTTTCTCTACCAGTGTCACTGTATTAGACAACTGTTATCAAACTTAGCAATAATGATGCATTAATCTGCCAATCAAGTGTGAAAGCTGGCTATGTGTATAGGCATAGTAAACACATATCATCATCATCCTCATTATCATTTATTTATATAGTGTCACTAATAGCGCAGCGCTGTACAGAGAACCCATTCACATCAGTCCCTACCCTATTGGAGCTTACAGTCTAAATTCCCTAATATAGACACACACTCACACACAGACAGAGAGGGAGAGACTAGGGTCAATTTTGATAGCAGCCAATTAACCTAACAGTATGTTTTTTGGAGTGTGGGAGGAAACCCACGCAAACACAGGGAGAACATACAAACTTCACACAGATAAGGCCATTGTTGATATAAGTACTGGCTCTGCTTACCATTGTCCAGTCTAGTACATAACTGTATTAATGCTGTGAAATATTATTACTTTGAATGCCTTAAATATGCAAGAGCGCATTTGGGTAAGTTTATGCTAATAAAAGATATATGCACTTTTCTTGCCTACCCATACTATTTAATAACCACCAAAAATTAAGCAATATGTAAGCACTGCTTCCAGTTGAAATCAGTCTGTCTGTCTGTCTGTCTATCTATCTATCTATCTATCTTTCTATCTATCTATCTTTCTATCTTTCTATCTATCTGTCTGTCTATCTTTAAAACTGAAAGACATCCATTAAACATACACAATGACAGCATATTTAGTGTGTAATTGATGCTAAAACACAATTCTCACTCTCCTAATATAGCTGATTTTTGACAATGAACTGCATTTTTCATGTGAAGCATTTGATGTCATAAAGATGTAAACCTCACAAAGCAATTCTGTCACTGGTCAGTTTGCTTGACAGACATCTGACTTTAAGGTACTAGCCAATGGAAACATGGTGACATGTAAATATGAAAGCACATTAGGACAAAATATGCAATAAGATAGAGGCAAAGGGAGATGGCTGCTGGGAATGTATTTCATTTATCCCAGAAAATCTTTAAATCTAAGTATTAATACTACGTTGATGTACTTTTGAAATTGGAGAGCTACTTTTTACTAAAAGTACATCTCCCTTATATAATTAAGTATAATGCAGACCTGCTCAAAAACTTAGTATAATTAAAGAAGTCTTATGCCATAAATGATGATGATGAGAGCTGCTTATGTGAATGTCTATAGTGGTTTTCTCTACCAGTGTCACTGTATTAGACAACTGTTATCAAACTTAGCAATAATGATGCATTAATCTGCCAATCAAGTGTGAAAGCTGGCTATGTGTATAGGCATAGTAAACACATATCATCATCATCCTCATTATCATTTATTTATATAGTGTCACTAATAGCGCAGCGCTGTACAGAGAACCCATTCACATCAGTCCCTACCCTATTGGAGCTTACAGTCTAAATTCCCTAATATAGACACACACTCACACACAGACAGAGAGGGAGAGACTAGGGTCAATTTTGATAGCAGCCAATTAACCTAACAGTATGTTTTTTGGCGTGTGGGAGGAAACCCACGCAAACACAGGGAGAACATACAAACTTCACACAGATAAGGCCATTGTTGATATAAGTACTGGCTCTGCTTACCATTGTCCAGTCTAGTACATAACTGTATTAATGCTGTGAAATATTATTACTTTGAATGCCTTAAATATGCAAGAGCGCATTTGGGTAAGTTTATGCTAATAAAAGATATATGCACTTTTCTTGCCTACCCATACTATTTAATAACCACCAAAAATTAAGCAATATGTAAGCACTGCTTCCAGTTGAAATCAGTCTGTCTGTCTGTCTGTCTATCTATCTTTCTATCTTTCTATCTTTCTATCTATCTATCTATCGGTCTGTCTATCTTTAAAACTGAAAGACATCCATTAAACATACACAATGACAGCATATTTAGTGTGTAATTGATGCTAAAACACAATTCTCACTCTCCTAATATAGCTGATTTTTGACAATGAACTGCATTTTTCATGTGAAGCATTTGATGTCATAAAGATGTAAACCTCACAAAGCAATTCTGTCACTGGTCAGTTTGCTTGACAGACATCTGACTTTAAGGTACTAGCCAATGGAAACATGGTGACATGTAAATATGAAAGCACATTAGGACAAAATATGCAATAAGATAGAGGCAAAGGGAGATGGCTGCTGGGAATGTATTTCATTTATCCCAGAAAATCTTTAAATCTAAGTATTAATACTACGTTGATGTACTTTTGAAATTGGAGAGCTACTTTTTACTAAAAGTACATCTCCCTTATATAATTAAGTATAATGCAGACCTGCTCAAAAACTTAGTATAATTAAAGAAGTCTTATGCCATAAATGATGATGATGAGAGCTGCTTATGTGAATGTCTATAGTGGTTTTCTCTACCAGTGTCACTGTATTAGACAACTGTTATCAAACTTAGCAATAATGATGCATTAATCTGCCAATCAAGTGTGAAAGCTGGCTATGTGTATAGGCATAGTAAACACATATCATCATCATCCTCATTATCATTTATTTATATAGTGTCACTAATAGCGCAGCGCTGTACAGAGAACCCATTCACATCAGTCCCTACCCTATTGGAGCTTACAGTCTAAATTCCCTAATATAGACACACACTCACACACAGACAGAGAGGGAGAGACTAGGGTCAATTTTGATAGCAGCCAATTAACCTAACAGTATGTTTTTTGGAGTGTGGGAGGAAACCCACGCAAACACAGGGAGAACATACAAACTTCACACAGATAAGGCCATTGTTGATATAAGTACTGGCTCTGCTTACCATTGTCCAGTCTAGTACATAACTGTATTAATGCTGTGAAATATTATTACTTTGAATGCCTTAAATATGCAAGAGCGCATTTGGGTAAGTTTATGCTAATAAAAGATATATGCACTTTTCTTGCCTACCCATACTATTTAATAACCACCAAAAATTAAGCAATATGTAAGCACTGCTTCCAGTTGAAATCAGTCTGTCTGTCTGTCTGTCTATCTATCTATCTATCTTTCTATCTATCTTTCTATCTTTCTATCTATCTATCCGTCTGTCTATCTTTAAAACTGAAAGACATCCATTAAACATACACAATGACAGCATATTTAGTGTGTAATTGATGCTAAAACACAATTCTCACTCTCCTAATATAGCTGATTTTTGACAATGAACTGCATTTTTCATGTGAAGCATTTGATGTCATAAAGATGTAAACCTCACAAAGCAATTCTGTCACTGGTCAGTTTGCTTGACAGACATCTGACTTTAAGGTACTAGCCAATGGAAACATGGTGACATGTAAATATGAAAGCACATTAGGACAAAATATGCAATAAGATAGAGGCAAAGGGAGATGGCTGCTGGGAATGTATTTCATTTATCCCAGAAAATCTTTAAATCTAAGTATTAATACTACGTTGATGTACTTTTGAAATTGGAGAGCTACTTTTTACTAAAAGTACATCTCCCTTATATAATTAAGTATAATGCAGACCTGCTCAAAAACTTAGTATAATTAAAGAAGTCTTATGCCATAAATGATGATGATGAGAGCTGCTTATGTGAATGTCTATAGTGGTTTTCTCTACCAGTGTCACTGTATTAGACAACTGTTATCAAACTTAGCAATAATGATGCATTAATCTGCCAATCAAGTGTGAAAGCTGGCTATGTGTATAGGCATAGTAAACACATATCATCATCATCCTCATTATCATTTATTTATATAGTGTCACTAATAGCGCAGCGCTGTACAGAGAACCCATTCACATCAGTCCCTACCCTATTGGAGCTTACAGTCTAAATTCCCTAATATAGACACACACTCACACACAGACAGAGAGGGAGAGACTAGGGTCAATTTTGATAGCAGCCAATTAACCTAACAGTATGTTTTTTGGAGTGTGGGAGGAAACCCACGCAAACACAGGGAGAACATACAAACTTCACACAGATAAGGCCATTGTTGATATAAGTACTGGCTCTGCTTACCATTGTCCAGTCTAGTACATAACTGTATTAATGCTGTGAAATATTATTACTTTGAATGCCTTAAATATGCAAGAGCGCATTTGGGTAAGTTTATGCTAATAAAAGATATATGCACTTTTCTTGCCTACCCATACTATTTAATAACCACCAAAAATTAAGCAATATGTAAGCACTGCTTCCAGTTGAAATCAGTCTGTCTGTCTGTCTATCTATCTATCTATCTATCTATCTATCTTTCTATCTTTCTATCTATCTATCCGTCTGTCTATCTTTAAAACTGAAAGACATCCATTAAACATACACAATGACAGCATATTTAGTGTGTAATTGATGCTAAAACACAATTCTCACTCTCCTAATATAGCTGATTTTTGACAATGAACTGCATTTTTCATGTGAAGCATTTGATGTCATAAAGATGTAAACCTCACAAAGCAATTCTGTCACTGGTCAGTTTGCTTGACAGACATCTGACTTTAAGGTACTAGCCAATGGAAACATGGTGACATGTAAATATGAAAGCACATTAGGACAAAATATGCAATAAGATAGAGGCAAAGGGAGATGGCTGCTGGGAATGTATTTCATTTATCCCAGAAAATCTTTAAATCTAAGTATTAATACTACGTTGATGTACTTTTGAAATTGGAGAGCTACTTTTTACTAAAAGTACATCTCCCTTATATAATTAAGTATAATGCAGACCTGCTCAAAAACTTAGTATAATTAAAGAAGTCTTATGCCATAAATGATGATGATGAGAGCTGCTTATGTGAATGTCTATAGTGGTTTTCTCTACCAGTGTCACTGTATTAGACAACTGTTATCAAACTTAGCAATAATGATGCATTAATCTGCCAATCAAGTGTGAAAGCTGGCTATGTGTATAGGCATAGTAAACACATATCATCATCATCCTCATTATCATTTATTTATATAGTGTCACTAATAGTGCAGCGCTGTACAGAGAACCCATTCACATCAGTCCCTACCCTATTGGAGCTTACAGTCTAAATTCCCTAATATAGACACACACTCACACACAGACAGAGAGGGAGAGACTAGGGTCAATTTTGATAGCAGCCAATTAACCTAACAGTATGTTTTTTGGAGTGTGGGAGGAAACCCACGCAAACACAGGGAGAACATACAAACTTCACACAGATAAGGCCATTGTTGATATAAGTACTGGCTCTGCTTACCATTGTCCAGTCTAGTACATAACTGTATTAATGCTGTGAAATATTATTACTTTGAATGCCTTAAATATGCAAGAGCGCATTTGGGTAAGTTTATGCTAATAAAAGATATATGCACTTTTCTTGCCTACCCATACTATTTAATAACCACCAAAAATTAAGCAATATGTAAGCACTGCTTCCAGTTGAAATCAGTCTGTCTGTCTGTCTATCTATCTTTCTATCTATCTATCTTTCTATCTATCGGTCTGTCTATCTTTAAAACTGAAAGACATCCATTAAACATACACAATGACAGCATATTTAGTGTGTAATTGATGCTAAAACACAATTCTCACTCTCCTAATATAGCTGATTTTTGACAATGAACTGCATTTTTCATGTGAAGCATTTGATGTCATAAAGATGTAAACCTCACAAAGCAATTCTGTCACTGGTCAGTTTGCTTGACAGACATCTGACTTTAAGGTACTAGCCAATGGAAACATGGTGACATGTAAATATGAAAGCACATTAGGACAAAATATGCAATAAGATAGAGGCAAAGGGAGATGGCTGCTGGGAATGTATTTCATTTATCCCAGAAAATCTTTAAATCTAAGTATTAATACTACGTTGATGTACTTTTGAAATTGGAGAGCTACTTTTTACTAAAAGTACATCTCCCTTATATAATTAAGTATAATGCAGACCTGCTCAAAAACTTAGTATAATTAAAGAAGTCTTATGCCATAAATGATGATGATGAGAGCTGCTTATGTGAATGTCTATAGTGGTTTTCTCTACCAGTGTCACTGTATTAGACAACTGTTATCAAACTTAGCAATAATGATGCATTAATCTGCCAATCAAGTGTGAAAGCTGGCTATGTGTATAGGCATAGTAAACACATATCATCATCATCCTCATTATCATTTATTTATATAGTGTCACTAATAGCGCAGCGCTGTACAGAGAACCCATTCACATCAGTCCCTACCCTATTGGAGCTTACAGTCTAAATTCCCTAATATAGACACACACTCACACACAGACAGAGAGGGAGAGACTAGGGTCAATTTTGATAGCAGCCAATTAACCTAACAGTATGTTTTTTGGAGTGTGGGAGGAAACCCACGCAAACACAGGGAGAACATACAAACTTCACACAGATAAGGCCATTGTTGATATAAGTACTGGCTCTGCTTACCATTGTCCAGTCTAGTACATAACTGTATTAATGCTGTGAAATATTATTACTTTGAATGCCTTAAATATGCAAGAGCGCATTTGGGTAAGTTTATGCTAATAAAAGATATATGCACTTTTCTTGCCTACCCATACTATTTAATAACCACCAAAAATTAAGCAATATGTAAGCACTGCTTCCAGTTGAAATCAGTCTGTCTGTCTGTCTATCTATCTTTCTATCTATCTATCTTTCTATC
Source organism: Mixophyes fleayi (assembly GCF_038048845.1). Taxonomy (NCBI): domain Eukaryota; kingdom Metazoa; phylum Chordata; class Amphibia; order Anura; family Limnodynastidae; genus Mixophyes; species Mixophyes fleayi. The sequence continues at coordinate 261,175 of NW_027448410.1, forward strand.
TATCGGTCTGTCTATCTTTAAAACTGAAAGACATCCATTAAACATACACAATGACAGCATATTTAGTGTGTAATTGATGCTAAAACACAATTCTCACTCTCCTAATATAGCTGATTTTTGACAATGAACTGCATTTTTCATGTGAAGCATTTGATGTCATAAAGATGTAAACCTCACAAAGCAATTCTGTCACTGGTCAGTTTGCTTGACAGACATCTGACTTTAAGGTACTAGCCAATGGAAACATGGTGACATGTAAATATGAAAGCACATTAGGACAAAATATGCAATAAGATAGAGGCAAAGGGAGATGGCTGCTGGGAATGTATTTCATTTATCCCAGAAAATCTTTAAATCTAAGTATTAATACTACGTTGATGTACTTTTGAAATTGGAGAGCTACTTTTTACTAAAAGTACATCTCCCTTATATAATTAAGTATAATGCAGACCTGCTCAAAAACTTAGTATAATTAAAGAAGTCTTATGCCATAAATGATGATGATGAGAGCTGCTTATGTGAATGTCTATAGTGGTTTTCTCTACCAGTGTCACTGTATTAGACAACTGTTATCAAACTTAGCAATAATGATGCATTAATCTGCCAATCAAGTGTGAAAGCTGGCTATGTGTATAGGCATAGTAAACACATATCATCATCATCCTCATTATCATTTATTTATATAGTGTCACTAATAGCGCAGCGCTGTACAGAGAACCCATTCACATCAGTCCCTACCCTATTGGAGCTTACAGTCTAAATTCCCTAATATAGACACACACTCACACACAGACAGAGAGGGAGAGACTAGGGTCAATTTTGATAGCAGCCAATTAACCTAACAGTATGTTTTTTGGAGTGTGGGAGGAAACCCACGCAAACACAGGGAGAACATACAAACTTCACACAGATAAGGCCATTGTTGATATAAGTACTGGCTCTGCTTACCATTGTCCAGTCTAGTACATAACTGTATTAATGCTGTGAAATATTATTACTTTGAATGCCTTAAATATGCAAGAGCGCATTTGGGTAAGTTTATGCTAATAAAAGATATATGCACTTTTCTTGCCTACCCATACTATTTAATAACCACCAAAAATTAAGCAATATGTAAGCACTGCTTCCAGTTGAAATCAGTCTGTCTGTCTGTCTATCTATCTATCTATCTATCTATCTATCTTTCTATCTTTCTATCTATCTATCCGTCTGTCTATCTTTAAAACTGAAAGACATCCATTAAACATACACAATGACAGCATATTTAGTGTGTAATTGATGCTAAAACACAATTCTCACTCTCCTAATATAGCTGATTTTTGACAATGAACTGCATTTTTCATGTGAAGCATTTGATGTCATAAAGATGTAAACCTCACAAAGCAATTCTGTCACTGGTCAGTTTGCTTGACAGACATCTGACTTTAAGGTACTAGCCAATGGAAACATGGTGACATGTAAATATGAAAGCACATTAGGACAAAATATGCAATAAGATAGAGGCAAAGGGAGATGGCTGCTGGGAATGTATTTCATTTATCCCAGAAAATCTTTAAATCTAAGTATTAATACTACGTTGATGTACTTTTGAAATTGGAGAGCTACTTTTTACTAAAAGTACATCTCCCTTATATAATTAAGTATAATGCAGACCTGCTCAAAAACTTAGTATAATTAAAGAAGTCTTATGCCATAAATGATGATGATGAGAGCTGCTTATGTGAATGTCTATAGTGGTTTTCTCTACCAGTGTCACTGTATTAGACAACTGTTATCAAACTTAGCAATAATGATGCATTAATCTGCCAATCAAGTGTGAAAGCTGGCTATGTGTATAGGCATAGTAAACACATATCATCATCATCCTCATTATCATTTATTTATATAGTGTCACTAATAGCGCAGCGCTGTACAGAGAACCCATTCACATCAGTCCCTACCCTATTGGAGCTTACAGTCTAAATTCCCTAATATAGACACACACTCACACACAGACAGAGAGGGAGAGACTAGGGTCAATTTTGATAGCAGCCAATTAACCTAACAGTATGTTTTTTGGAGTGTGGGAGGAAACCCACGCAAACACAGGGAGAACATACAAACTTCACACAGATAAGGCCATTGTTGATATAAGTACTGGCTCTGCTTACCATTGTCCAGTCTAGTACATAACTGTATTAATGCTGTGAAATATTATTACTTTGAATGCCTTAAATATGCAAGAGCGCATTTGGGTAAGTTTATGCTAATAAAAGATATATGCACTTTTCTTGCCTACCCATACTATTTAATAACCACCAAAAATTAAGCAATATGTAAGCACTGCTTCCAGTTGAAATCAGTCTGTCTGTCTGTCTATCTATCTATCTATCTATCTTTCTATCTATCTATCTTTCTATCTTTCTATCTATCTATCCGTCTGTCTATCTTTAAAACTGAAAGACATCCATTAAACATACACAATGACAGCATATTTAGTGTGTAATTGATGCTAAAACACAATTCTCACTCTCCTAATATAGCTGATTTTTGACAATGAACTGCATTTTTCATGTGAAGCATTTGATGTCATAAAGATGTAAACCTCACAAAGCAATTCTGTCACTGGTCAGTTTGCTTGACAGACATCTGACTTTAAGGTACTAGCCAATGGAAACATGGTGACATGTAAATATGAAAGCACATTAGGACAAAATATGCAATAAGATAGAGGCAAAGGGAGATGGCTGCTGGGAATGTATTTCATTTATCCCAGAAAATCTTTAAATCTAAGTATTAATACTACGTTGATGTACTTTTGAAATTGGAGAGCTACTTTTTACTAAAAGTACATCTCCCTTATATAATTAAGTATAATGCAGACCTGCTCAAAAACTTAGTATAATTAAAGAAGTCTTATGCCATAAATGATGATGATGAGAGCTGCTTATGTGAATGTCTATAGTGGTTTTCTCTACCAGTGTCACTGTATTAGACAACTGTTATCAAACTTAGCAATAATGATGCATTAATCTGCCAATCAAGTGTGAAAGCTGGCTATGTGTATAGGCATAGTAAACACATATCATCATCATCCTCATTATCATTTATTTATATAGTGTCACTAATAGCGCAGCGCTGTACAGAGAACCCATTCACATCAGTCCCTACCCTATTGGAGCTTACAGTCTAAATTCCCTAATATAGACACACACTCACACACAGACAGAGAGGGAGAGACTAGGGTCAATTTTGATAGCAGCCAATTAACCTAACAGTATGTTTTTTGGAGTGTGGGAGGAAACCACAGCACCCGGAGGAAACCCACGCAAACACAGGGAGAACATACAAACTTCACACAGATAAGGCCATTGTTGATATAAGTACTGGCTCTGCTTACCATTGTCCAGTCTAGTACATAACTGTATTAATGCTGTGAAATATTATTACTTTGAATGCCTTAAATATGCAAGAGCGCATTTGGGTAAGTTTATGCTAATAAAAGATATATGCACTTTTCTTGCCTACCCATACTATTTAATAACCACCAAAAATTAAGCAATATGTAAGCACTGCTTCCAGTTGAAATCAGTCTGTCTGTCTGTCTATCTATCTATCTATCTATCTTTCTATCTTTCTATCTATCTATCCATCTGTCTATCTTTAAAACTGAAAGACATCCATTAAACATACACAATGACAGCATATTTAGTGTGTAATTGATGCTAAAACACAATTCTCACTCTCCTAATATAGCTGATTTTTGACAATGAACTGCATTTTTCATGTGAAGCATTTGATGTCATAAAGATGTAAACCTCACAAAGCAATTCTGTCACTGGTCAGTTTGCTTGACAGACATCTGACTTTAAGGTACTAGCCAATGGAAACATGGTGACATGTAAATATGAAAGCACATTAGGACAAAATATGCAATAAGATAGAGGCAAAGGGAGATGGCTGCTGGGAATGTATTTCATTTATCCCAGAAAATCTTTAAATCTAAGTATTAATACTACGTTGATGTACTTTTGAAATTGGAGAGCTACTTTTTACTAAAAGTACATCTCCCTTATATAATTAAGTATAATGCAGACCTGCTCAAAAACTTAGTATAATTAAAGAAGTCTTATGCCATAAATGATGATGATGAGAGCTGCTTATGTGAATGTCTATAGTGGTTTTCTCTACCAGTGTCACTGTATTAGACAACTGTTATCAAACTTAGCAATAATGATGCATTAATCTGCCAATCAAGTGTGAAAGCTGGCTATGTGTATAGGCATAGTAAACACATATCATCATCATCCTCATTATCATTTATTTATATAGTGTCACTAATAGCGCAGCGCTGTACAGAGAACCCATTCACATCAGTCCCTACCCTATTGGAGCTTACAGTCTAAATTCCCTAATATAGACACACACTCACACACAGACAGAGAGGGAGAGACTAGGGTCAATTTTGATAGCAGCCAATTAACCTAACAGTATGTTTTTTGGAGTGTGGGAGGAAACCCACGCAAACACAGGGAGAACATACAAACTTCACACAGATAAGGCCATTGTTGATATAAGTACTGGCTCTGCTTACCATTGTCCAGTCTAGTACATAACTGTATTAATGCTGTGAAATATTATTACTTTGAATGCCTTAAATATGCAAGAGCGCATTTGGGTAAGTTTATGCTAATAAAAGATATATGCACTTTTCTTGCCTACCCATACTATTTAATAACCACCAAAAATTAAGCAATATGTAAGCACTGCTTCCAGTTAAAATCAGTCTGTCTATCTATCTATCTATCTTTCTATCTATCTATCTTTCTATCTTTCTATCTATCTATCTATCTATCTATCTATCTATCTATCTATCGGTCTGTCTATCTTTAAAACTGAAAGACATCCATTAAACATACACAATGACAGCATATTTAGTGTGTAATTGATGCTAAAACACAATTCTCACTCTCCTAATATAGCTGATTTTTGACAATGAACTGCATTTTTCATGTGAAGCATTTGATGTCATAAAGATGTAAACCTCACAAAGCAATTCTGTCACTGGTCAGTTTGCTTGACAGACATCTGACTTTAAGGTACTAGCCAATGGAAACATGGTGACATGTAAATATGAAAGCACATTAGGACAAAATATGCAATAAAATGTTCAGTGCTAATACCTTTTATCTTTGCACTTATACCTTAATGATTAAACACTTAATACCTCTTATCTAAAATAACGACACGGACACAAGATATAAGTTTGGCAAAAAAGGGGCGTATTTATTTTTGTGGAAGAATTTTATTTTAAAACTCTGAATGGCGACGAGAGCGAAGCAGTCAGCTAACGACTAAACTTTAAACCAATCCAGCGTAAGGTGAAGCAATACCGCTGTCCCAAGACTTTACGGATCCCAAGTCTTTAAGATTGGTCGGTACTAAACTTGGCGTCATCGTGACTGCCCCCTTCTGGACTCACATTGTCATATACGACCGTATATCCTCCGCCCCAGAGGCCAAGAGTCAGGTTACTGCAAAAGGGGCAGTGACGTGCGGCCAATTAAACGGTAGCACCTTCGATCAGCCGCTGACTGCATTGCTCTCCTACCCACAGCCAGGACCCTTTAACGGGAACCTGGCCCGCCACACAGAGAAAGAACTAAGGGACCTAAAAACCTATAAAGATGAATAATGAACCACTCCATGCCCTCATCTGTGAGGTGCACCCCGTCTGTACGGAAAAAATGAGTGTGCCTCACCGTAATCCATGGGTGAGCAATAGCAAACCCACCTAAAGCTTCGACCACTTTACTTGCGGCCTTATTGACCTTCCGAATTATGGTCTTCATAACGGGAGGGGCGATGGGCATTCTCCAAGCAAGGCGGGGGATAATGTGAGACCAACCTATCCTAATCCCAGGCCATCTAGCATGTAACGCTCTCAAATCCTCTCTTATACCTATAATTAAATCCAAGGATTTGACATGGCCTAGATCATTACCGCCTGCATGAACCAATAGAATGTCAGGGGGGCCAAATTGATTGATTTCGTTGTCCAAAAGTGGCATGATAGCATGCCATAACAATCCCCTCCTTCCAACCCATCTGAATGTTATAGGGTTGGTAAATAGGGACCAGTCGTAGGCCATAAGATGTTTCTCGGCCCAATATACATATGAGTGGCCTATGACCCATACGTTAATCTTCTGCAGACCTAAGACCAAAAAATATAATTGGTTAGGGCCATAAAATTAATTTGCTCATTCGAACCAAACATATATATCTGCTGGTGTGAATCAACCTCTGCACTCCACAGAAGGTCATGACAAGCTATCCTGAAGCTTAACACCCATTGGTCCATGAGCAACTAATTAACAAACTTTTTCTCATAACAGAGAAAACCGGAGGTATCTTAAAACCAAGCAGGTCTGGATGTAAATTTAAAGAGACCACTTTAACCTTATAACATATTAAAAAATGGAGAAACAACCAAGCGGGTTCCGGTGCAACTAACGAACCGCTTTAACATAAATTCGTATACCAAGCCGGTCTAAATGAACTATGACACGGCTTAAAACTCCATAAACTGCAGTGTATGCATACTAAATATTGAAGGTCAACTACCAAGCAGGTCAATGTGCACCATAAGACTGCTTTATCCTCCAAAGCTGCAGCACATAAATATGAGTATAAAAGGTTTATTTAAAAACACAGGTCTACATGTTACTGCCAGACCGCTTTAGCCTCCGTCCACTGACGTATGTCATACCTTTTATATCTAAAGTACAAACTATCGGGGTGTTTATCCAAGCAGGTCCAATAAACTGTGGGACCGCTTTCTCCCCTGAAGTGACATACGACAGCTAAAAACTATAACATGCAGGATAATGTTGACCAAGCAGTTCCCATGGCTGTGGATCCGCTTTACCTTACCGATCCCTGTATGTTAAGAATACATCCGCCAGCGCGATCCCATCACAATAGCCGCTTCACCAAAGACTGACCAACTTGCATGCTGTTCAAAACTTACCAAGTGTAAACGCCTAAGCGCACACTTTACGCATTGCCACCAGCTTAAAATATTATTGTGCCTACTTCCCTGACTACAATCAGCCGTACAAGCCGACATAATATATGAATACCTGTAGTAGTACAGTGAACCATGATGGGAAGGGGTAGGCAGCAATAACCAAGGTGAAGGACAAAAAACCTGCAAACCCTGGAGGCCCATAGCCAATCAGACCTTGATCCAGTGAAAACAGGGAAAAAATCCCCTCACGCCCTCGCTAAAAGCGACAAGCAGCAGAGCCCAAGGTTATCGCCATGGTGGGGCAGTATTTACCTTATGCTAGGGTTGTGGGCGTATATATGACTTATAAGCTCCTGACTTCCAGCGGCCTATTGCCTGTATAACCGAGGGCGACTCGCCTCTTTCTGCTGCGGCAGTAGCCGCCCCGATTCTAAATGAATGGGTACCATAGAGCGATGGGTCTAAACCCACATGCCCCAACGCACGTTTAAATACTGCATTAAATTGGAATTTGGAAAGGGGTGAACCATCTGCATGTATCAGCCACATCTTCCCTTCTTTTGGGCGAACTATTGAAAATTTTGAGCACCAAGCCACCGGGCATATACCCGTATCTTCCTGTGCTGCTATGTTAAACCAATGCCCTTTACTAAGTTGGTCAGTCTTTGAGCTGGCTAATTTACAACCCACGTGTGAATCAGTAATATATGTATACTTCGCCAATAGCGCATTACCAATATCTGCATTAGATCGCGCAACCAGTTCACTTATTCTAAAAGCCCCATGGAAGGCCATGCAAAATGCTGTGCTGAAAAGGAGCGATTCATACTGATTCGTTGTGACCACTGTGAGAGCACTAACCAATAACCTCAAAATAGCTACGGAAATGGGACGTCTTGCGTCCACCTCTACCGGCCGTTCCTTTGCCCAACCTCTCAATGCTTTGGAGATCATGAAGCCCTTAGTGGGGTCCGCCACACTATGCAGACGAGCCATAAAGGAAATCCCTGACAGGGTAGAGGCCATATTGGATTTTGATGCTCCTTGGAGGTACCTACTCCACATGAAATCTAACATGGGATCCTTTTGAGTTGAAGGGTGACAGCCCGGATACGAACTCAGGAACAATTGCCATTGGTGCCAGGCAGTTCTATACGATTTTCTTGTGGAAGCAGCCAACGACAATTCCGCCAGACCCATTATACCGGCTCGACCATCTGCCAAGCGGAAAGGGGACAGGGAATACCAGTTAGTCTAGCTTGGGGTGCTAAAAACCGGAAACGCCGCCATTGGCAGCGAGATAGAGAGTCAGCTATGTGATTCTCTATGCCGGGAACATGTTTGGCCCGAAATGAAATGTCGAACTCTAACGAACGTAACACCAGTCTGCGTAATAAGTTAACTGCTGGCAGAGAGGAAGCGGTCTGACGATTAATAGCTTGAACTACCCCGAGATTGTCACACCAGAACACTACGTTCCGGCCAGACAAACTCTTCGCCCATAGCTCTAGGGACAGTACTATGGGAAACAGCTCTAGCACCAACATGTTCTTAACTAGGCCATTTATATGCCATTCCGTCGGCCAAGTAGCCGCACACCATTCCCCTTGAAAAAAGGTTCCGAAGCCGTGGGCTCCGGAAGCATCCGTGTGCAGTTCTAATTCCCTACTAGATACTGGACATTCAGGCCAAATCCGCACGCCATTAAAATCTTGCAAGAAAGTTGCCCAGATCTTAAGATCTGCCCTAATATCGGATGCTAGGCGAATCCGTGCATGAGGCCTTGTCAAGCCAGCTGTGGCCAATTGTAACTTCCTGCTAAATATCCTGCCCATAGGGATTACCCTACAAGCAAAATTCAATGTACCCAGAAGTGACTGGATGCGCCGCAGAGAGCTAGCATCTGCACTCAGAACCTCCGATATGATTGTTTGCAGTTTCTCAATCTTATCCCTGGGTAAGCGACAACATCCTACCATGGTGTCTATCTCTATTCCCAGAAATGATAAGCAGGTGGCGGGACCCTCTGTTTTGTCATGGGCAATAGGAACTCCCATAACAACAAAAAGAGCTTTTGCTGCAAACAAAATTTCAGAGCAAACAAGGGATGAACCTGGGCCTACAAACAAAAAATCGTCTAAATAGTGTGCTACCCCCACGTGGCCCGTTCCTGCTTGTATACACCAATGCAGGAAGGAGCTGAAGCACTCAAAAAACGAACATGACACCGAACAGCCCATAGGAAGACAGCGATCAATATAAAAGCCGTCTTGGAATTTGAAGCCCATGAATCTAAAAGATTCTGGGTGAAGCGGGAGAAGTCTAAAAGCAGACTCGATGTCCAGCTTAGCTAGAAGTGCGCCTTTCCCATAAGATCTCACTAGGGCCAAAGCTTCCTCGAAAGACTGGTAAATTACCGAGCTATGGTGAGCATCTATGGCGTCGTTTACCGACGAACCGATGGGGTGGGACAGGTGCTGAATTAACCGGTATTTACCCTCAGCTTTCTTAGGCACTACTCCTATAGGGGATAAGATTAAGTTCGTCAACGGAGGAGACGGAAAAGGACCCTGAATCCTTCCTAAGGCCACTTCTTTATTGACCTTTTCGAGTACTACTTCTGGCAAGACAGACGCCGACTTCAAATTCCGGCCATCCCCGGACCGTACCGGCCCGGATATGGGAAGCCTAAAACCTACAGTGAAACCTTCTTTCAGAAACTTGGCTTGTGCGGCATCAGGAAAGAAACCAAGCCATCTGACCAACACATCTAACTTAATGGGCGATGGGGCCTTGCCCAGTGGGTCCTGACATGCCCCGTCCCCTTCCTGCACCTGGAGCATTCCTGGTGCATTCCCGCACTGGGTGCGGGCCTCTACAGATCGCACAGGCGTGCCTATACCTGCAGTTGTCCCCCCTGTTGCAGGTGGAATTATTGAACGCAAAACATCTGTTCTGCTTACGGCGGGGGACTCCACGCCCCCCTCCTCCTGGAAACCTGACACTTGGACGTTGCTCCTCACTCTGAGGTCGCATTAGTTTCGACCACGTTTCAACATCCTTGCACTCAAAGGGAATACGCTTCATCCCGTTGGCTTTTTCCCTGAAACTCTCGTCATACCTACGCCATATTGTAGGCCCATCATTGACTACCATCTCCGTTATGAGGTGCAGGTAGCGCCATATGTCTACCAGCGCCTCGGGTCTGGTTTCCAAGTAACAGGCCGCGAATACGCAGAAGCCTGACAACCAGTTATGGAATGACCGGTAAGCTTCCTCACCTATTCCCCCTCTACTACACGCAGCTGTCAACTGCTTTTTGGATTGTTTCGTTAAGGTAAACATATCCACCAGGAATCCTTTGTTGATCCTGTCCCTCACACATGGTCTCACACCTGTCAGTAGCGCCGTATTGTCACACAACACCATGGGGCCCCCTAACGCTGCGCGAGGCAAGGCTACTGCGGGAGCCGCTTTCACTGGTTGAACCAAATGTTCCTTTAATAATCGCAGCAGCTTGCGCGGTCCTTGCTCATCATCTGACGAATCGTCATCAGTAGATGACATTGGAGCGCTATGTGTCAATGGGTGTAGTGTCAATAAAGAAGGGTTCTCACCAGCAATGGTAACCGGAATCCCTTGTCCCGGCTGTGGGGCGATGGCTTGAGACCCAGCGGCCGCTGTGATGATTCCTGTCGTCTCGGGTCCACTGGCCGGCATACCAGCTTGTTGTATTGAAGCTCCTCCTCCAACCGCGACGATTCCATTATCTGGCTGTGCCTGTGTTACTGGGCGAGAAGAAACGTTAGCAGCCGGCAAAACATCCATTACTGCACACCCATGCCCCACACTGCTGAGCGACATTAATGCCCTATTATCCCTAGTAGCACCACTACCAAAACCCTGGGTTTGTGGATGATCCAAAGGCCTGCTAACCGGATAGGGAGCGGGGCTATGAATGTGACCTACCGGAGGGGAAGTATCCTGCCTCCACGAAAAGTGTGCTCCGATCTGCGGCAGGCTTCTCTCCTGCGGCGGATATGGAGCAATCCATAGTCTGGCCATACTATGTTCCCCTTGTGTCTGAGGGGGAGGGTAAGGGAGGGACCAGGCTGCGTTATTACTTGCCTGAATGTTATGGACGTGAAAGGGCTGCCCGTATTGGGACTGGTTATTATCGGCGTTAAAGGGGGGGTTCCCCGGCTGCGTTACGGCCCGTCCTCGATAAGGCAAAATATTGCCCACCCCCGAAGGAAACCAAGATGGACCAGTAACTTCTTGCTCGAACATAGGGAACTGTGATCCAATTATACTTGGGGCGCCCAACGACGCTGAAGGGCCTCCCGATGATAATGTGCGGCCGCTATGCCTTGACCACCCTTCTGGCATTAATGTGGGCAAACTTGCGTGTGGGAACCCTGTTTGAGCCCTCCCTCTCCCTATGTTATTACTCCCTAGACTTCCGGGAGTAGGGGGCGGCATAACTGTGTTGGGTATGACATTCTGCGGTTCAAATGAAGGGGGTGTATGTGGGAAATAATTGGAACCGTGGACCGGAACATAACTAAAATTGTGTGCTGAAACCTCCATTTGCTCGCTAACAACCCCCACCCCGATTTCGCTAGCAGTGTTCCTTGTATGTGGGGTCACATTACTTTCCCGTGAGCGATTGATTGACGGGGATAACATCCTGCCTCCCCTACCTCTCTTCGCTCCCCTTACCTGTTTACGTGCACCAGCATTGGGAGGGCTCACAGCCCGCTCTGGCGCACGTGACCTTTTGACATTACCCTTTTTATTGCCCTTTCGGCGAATGGAGGCACCAGTGGCCTCTCGAGCCTGTGCACTCAGAGTGTCTGCGGCGGCGAGAGGCTCCCCTCCCCCGCTGACAGGCTCACCCACCATTCTTTCTGCCATAACCAAAGGCTCTTGGCTAACAGGGCTCCTAATGCCCCTTGGTGAAACCCCATCCAGTAAGCCTGCTGTGGTGTGAGGGTCCCCTCCACCACTCACAGGCTCCACATTGCCCTTACTGACAGGGTTAAAACTCCCCCCTGAGCCTGCAGCGGTGAGAGGCTCCCCTCCACCGCTGACAGGCACTTCTAAACCCACTGTGCAAATGTCAAGCTGACCGGAGCTCCTAATGAGCTCTGGTGACATCATCCCTACAGAGCCTGCAGCGGTGAGCGGCTCCCCGCCACCGCCGACAGGCGCTGCCACTTCAGAGGCTTCTGCCCTCTTGTCCCCCTGGCTACCTGAGCTCCTAGCAAGCTCAGGCGCCGACATAAGCCCAGCACCTGCGGCGGTGAGAGGCTCCCCTCCACCGCTCGCAGGCACTTGTTGAAATTTTAAAATGGCCGCCGCGGCGGCTCCGGGGGGCGGGGCTACCGCCCGCACATCAGCAATACTATCTGGGCTCTCTTGGAAGCGGGCTGGGGTACCTACACTACGGCGTGGACGGGACATGGTGGCCAAATTTAAACTATACTACTGTGGGACTGGGTGCTACAGAGCTGGGCAGCGAGATGGGGTTGGGAGGGGGCGGGGGGAGAGTTGGATGAACGAGCTGTGGAAGGGGAGAACTAAAGGAGGCAGAGGAGGAAAGAAGAATTAGTTAGGGGAGAATAAAGCCCAAGTGAGGGAAAGAGGGAGAAGAGCAAGAGAGAAAAACAATGAAACAAATGACAGAACAAGTAATATATGGTACTCAGCCTGACTGCACAGCCACTGTCTCCTTATCTGGCATCCAGGACAAGAGAGAGCCAGCCCCCATCTCCCATGTAATTTATGCCCTCCTGTGAAACCACTCCCCCAGGAGTGATAGGCTGGCTGACACCAAATGTTTAACTCCTAATGCAGTGCTGATGAAATATAGCACAAAATTTTAATTGCCCTCAGCTTAGGGCTTCACTTAAACTAAGATAGAGGCAAAGGGAGATGGCTGCTGGGAATGTATTTCATTTATCCCAGAAAATCTTTAAATCTAAGTATTAATACTACGTTGATGTACTTTTGAAATTGGAGAGCTACTTTTTACTAAAAGTACATCTCCCTTATATAATTAAGTATAATGCAGACCTGCTCAAAAACTTAGTATAATTAAAGAAGTCTTATGCCATAAATGATGATGATGAGAGCTGCTTATGTGAATGTCTATAGTGGTTTTCTCTACCAGTGTCATTGTATTAGACAACTGTTATCAAACTTAGCAATAATGATGCATTAATCTGCCAATCAAGTGTGAAAGCTGGCTATGTGTATAGGCATAGTAAACACATATCATCATCATCCTCATTATCATTTATTTATATAGTGTCACTAATAGCGCAGCGCTGTACAGAGAACCCATTCACATCAGTCCCTACCCTATTGGAGCTTACAGTCTAAATTCCCTAATATAGACACACACTCACACACAGACAGAGAGGGAGAGACTAGGGTCAATTTTGATAGCAGCCAATTAACCTAACAGTATGTTTTTTGGAGTGTGGGAGGAAACCACAGCACCCGGAGGAAACCCACGCAAACACAGGGAGAACATACAAACTTCACACAGATAAGGCCATTGTTGATATAAGTACTGGCTCTGCTTACCATTGTCCAGTCTAGTACATAACTGTATTAATGCTGTGAAATATTATTACTTTGAATGCCTTAAATATGCAAGAGCGCATTTGGGTAAGTTTATGCTAATAAAAGATATATGCACTTTTCTTGCCTACCCATACTATTTAATAACCACCAAAAATTAAGCAATATGTAAGCACTGCTTCCAGTTGAAATCAGTCTGTCTGTCTGTCTATCTATCTATCTATCTATCTATCTATCTTTCTATCTTTCTATCTTTCTATCTATCTATCTATCTATCCGTCTGTCTATCTTTAAAACTGAAAGACATCCATTAAACATACACAATGACAGCATATTTAGTGTGTAATTGATGCTAAAACACAATTCTCACTCTCCTAATATAGCTGATTTTTGACAATGAACTGCATTTTTCATGTGAAGCATTTGATGTCATAAAGATGTAAACCTCACAAAGCAATTCTGTCACTGGTCAGTTTGCTTGACAGACATCTGACTTTAAGGTACTAGCCAATGGAAACATGGTGACATGTAAATATGAAAGCACATTAGGACAAAATATGCAATAAGATAGAGGCAAAGGGAGATGGCTGCTGGGAATGTATTTCATTTATCCCAGAAAATCTTTAAATCTAAGTATTAATACTACGTTGATGTACTTTTGAAATTGGAGAGCTACTTTTTACTAAAAGTACATCTCCCTTATATAATTAAGTATAATGCAGACCTGCTCAAAAACTTAGTATAATTAAAGAAGTCTTATGCCATAAATGATGATGATGAGAGCTGCTTATGTGAATGTCTATAGTGGTTTTCTCTACCAGTGTCACTGTATTAGACAACTGTTATCAAACTTAGCAATAATGATGCATTAATCTGCCAATCAAGTGTGAAAGCTGGCTATGTGTATAGGCATAGTAAACCATACTTGCCAACTCTCCCGGAATGTCCGGGAGACTCCCGCATTTTGCGAGAGTCTCCCGGACTCCCGGGCGAGTGTGGCAATCTCCCGAATTCTGCCCACTTCACTAGGAAGTGCCCACTTCCTAGTGAAGTGGGCAGAATTAGATCCCAAACGCCGCGATTCCCGATGAATCGCGGCGTTTAGCCCCGCCCCCGCTGTCAAATGACGCAATTTGCGTCATGACGTCACAGGGGGCGGGGCCGAAATGACGCGATTTTGGCCGCCCCGCCCCCTCACGCCCCCCTCCACTGGCTGGCTCCCGGAAGAGAGCTGAAGAAAGTAGGTAAGTATGTAGTAAACACATATCATCATCATCCTCATTATCATTTATTTATATAGTGTCACTAATAGCGCAGCGCTGTACAGAGAACCCATTCACATCAGTCCCTACCCTATTGGAGCTTACAGTCTAAATTCCCTAATATAGACACACACTCACACACAGACAGAGAGGGAGAGACTAGGGTCAATTTTGATAGCAGCCAATTAACCTAACAGTATGTTTTTTGGAGTGTGGGAGGAAACCCACGCAAACACAGGGAGAACATACAAACTTCACACAGATAAGGCCATTGTTGATATAAGTACTGGCTCTGCTTACCATTGTCCAGTCTAGTACATAACTGTATTAATGCTGTGAAATATTATTACTTTGAATGCCTTAAATATGCAAGAGCGCATTTGGGTAAGTTTATGCTAATAAAAGATATATGCACTTTTCTTGCCTACCCATACTATTTAATAACCACCAAAAATTAAGCAATATGTAAGCACTGCTTCCAGTTGAAATCAGTCTGTCTGTCTGTCTATCTATCTATCTATCTTTCTATCTATCTATCTTTCTATCTTTCTATCTATCTATCCGTCTGTCTATCTTTAAAACTGAAAGACATCCATTAAACATACACAATGACAGCATATTTAGTGTGTAATTGATGCTAAAACACAATTCTCACTCTCCTAATATAGCTGATTTTTGACAATGAACTGCATTTTTCATGTGAAGCATTTGATGTCATAAAGATGTAAACCTCACAAAGCAATTCTGTCACTGGTCAGTTTGCTTGACAGACATCTGACTTTAAGGTACTAGCCAATGGAAACATGGTGACATGTAAATATGAAAGCACATTAGGACAAAATATGCAATAAGATAGAGGCAAAGGGAGATGGCTGCTGGGAATGTATTTCATTTATCCCAGAAAATCTTTAAATCTAAGTATTAATACTACGTTGATGTACTTTTGAAATTGGAGAGCTACTTTTTACTAAAAGTACATCTCCCTTATATAATTAAGTATAATGCAGACCTGCTCAAAAACTTAGTATAATTAAAGAAGTCTTATGCCATAAATGATGATGATGAGAGCTGCTTATGTGAATGTCTATAGTGGTTTTCTCTACCAGTGTCACTGTATTAGACAACTGTTATCAAACTTAGCAATAATGATGCATTAATCTGCCAATCAAGTGTGAAAGCTGGCTATGTGTATAGGCATAGTAAACACATATCATCATCATCCTCATTATCATTTATTTATATAGTGTCACTAATAGCGCAGCGCTGTACAGAGAA
Organism: Mixophyes fleayi; assembly: GCF_038048845.1. Taxonomy (NCBI): domain Eukaryota; kingdom Metazoa; phylum Chordata; class Amphibia; order Anura; family Limnodynastidae; genus Mixophyes; species Mixophyes fleayi. The sequence goes on from NW_027448410.1 coordinate 277,315, forward strand.
CCCATTCACATCAGTCCCTACCCTATTGGAGCTTACAGTCTAAATTCCCTAATATAGACACACACTCACACACAGACAGAGAGGGAGAGACTAGGGTCAATTTTGATAGCAGCCAATTAACCTAACAGTATGTTTTTTGGAGTGTGGGAGGAAACCCACGCAAACACAGGGAGAACATACAAACTTCACACAGATAAGGCCATTGTTGATATAAGTACTGGCTCTGCTTACCATTGTCCAGTCTAGTACATAACTGTATTAATGCTGTGAAATATTATTACTTTGAATGCCTTAAATATGCAAGAGCGCATTTGGGTAAGTTTATGCTAATAAAAGATATATGCACTTTTCTTGCCTACCCATACTATTTAATAACCACCAAAAATTTAGCAATATGTAAGCACTGCTTCCAGTTGAAATCAGTCTGTCTGTCTGTCTGTCTATCTATCTATCTATCTATCTATCTATCTATCTATCTATCTTTCTATCTATCTATCTTTCTATCTTTCTATCTATCTATCTATCGGTCTGTCTATCTTTAAAACTGAAAGACATCCATTAAACATACACAATGACAGCATATTTAGTGTGTAATTGATGCTAAAACACAATTCTCACTCTCCTAATATAGCTGATTTTTGACAATGAACTGCATTTTTCATGTGAAGCATTTGATGTCATAAAGATGTAAACCTCACAAAGCAATTCTGTCACTGGTCAGTTTGCTTGACAGACATCTGACTTTAAGGTACTAGCCAATGGAAACATGGTGACATGTAAATATGAAAGCACATTAGGACAAAATATGCAATAAGATAGAGGCAAAGGGAGATGGCTGCTGGGAATGTATTTCATTTATCCCAGAAAATCTTTAAATCTAAGTATTAATACTACGTTGATGTACTTTTGAAATTGGAGAGCTACTTTTTACTAAAAGTACATCTCCCTTATATAATTAAGTATAATGCAGACCTGCTCAAAAACTTAGTATAATTAAAGAAGTCTTATGCCATAAATGATGATGATGAGAGCTGCTTATGTGAATGTCTATAGTGGTTTTCTCTACCAGTGTCACTGTATTAGACAACTGTTATCAAACTTAGCAATAATGATGCATTAATCTGCCAATCAAGTGTGAAAGCTGGCTATGTGTATAGGCATAGTAAACACATATCATCATCATCCTCATTATCATTTATTTATATAGTGTCACTAATAGCGCAGCGCTGTACAGAGAACCCATTCACATCAGTCCCTACCCTATTGGAGCTTACAGTCTAAATTCCCTAATATAGACACACACTCACACACAGACAGAGAGGGAGAGACTAGGGTCAATTTTGATAGCAGCCAATTAACCTAACAGTATGTTTTTTGGAGTGTGGGAGGAAACCCACGCAAACACAGGGAGAACATACAAACTTCACACAGATAAGGCCATTGTTGATATAAGTACTGGCTCTGCTTACCATTGTCCAGTCTAGTACATAACTGTATTAATGCTGTGAAATATTATTACTTTGAATGCCTTAAATATGCAAGAGCGCATTTGGGTAAGTTTATGCTAATAAAAGATATATGCACTTTTCTTGCCTACCCATACTATTTAATAACCACCAAAAATTAAGCAATATGTAAGCACTGCTTCCAGTTGAAATCAGTCTGTCTGTCTGTCTATCTATCTATCTATCTATCTATCTATCTATCTATCTATCTTTCTATCTTTCTATCTATCTATCTTTCTATCTATCTATCCGTTTGTCTATCTTTAAAACTGAAAGACATCCATTAAACATACACAATGACAGCATATTTAGTGTGTAATTGATGCTAAAACACAATTCTCACTCTCCTAATATAGCTGATTTTTGACAATGAACTGCATTTTTCATGTGAAGCATTTGATGTCATAAAGATGTAAACCTCACAAAGCAATTCTGTCACTGGTCAGTTTGCTTGACAGACATCTGACTTTAAGGTACTAGCCAATGGAAACATGGTGACATGTAAGTATGAAAGCACATTAGGACAAAATATGCAATAAGATAGAGGCAAAGGGAGATGGCTGCTGGGAATGTATTTCATTTATCCCAGAAAATCTTTAAATCTAAGTATTAATACTACGTTGATGTACTTTTGAAATTGGAGAGCTACTTTTTACTAAAAGTACATCTCCCTTATATAATTAAGTATAATGCAGACCTGCTCAAAAACTTAGTATAATTAAAGAAGTCTTATGCCATAAATGATGATGATGAGAGCTGCTTATGTGAATGTCTATAGTGGTTTTCTCTACCAGTGTCACTGTATTAGACAACTGTTATCAAACTTAGCAATAATGATGCATTAATCTGCCAATCAAGTGTGAAAGCTGGCTATGTGTATAGGCATAGTAAACACATATCATCATCATCCTCATTATCATTTATTTATATAGTGTCACTAATAGCGCAGCGCTGTACAGAGAACCCATTCACATCAGTCCCTACCCTATTGGAGCTTACAGTCTAAATTCCCTAATATAGACACACACTAACACACAGACAGAGAGGGAGAGACTAGGGTCAATTTTGATAGCAGCCAATTAACCTAACAGTATGTTTTTTGGAGTGTGGGAGGAAACCACAGCACCCGGAGGAAACCCACGCAAACACAGGGAGAACATACAAACTTCACACAGATAAGGCCATTGTTGATATAAGTACTGGCTCTGCTTACCATTGTCCAGTCTAGTACATAACTGTATTAATGCTGTGAAATATTATTACTTTGAATGCCTTAAATATGCAAGAGCGCATTTGGGTAAGTTTATGCTAATAAAAGATATATGCACTTTTCTTGCCTACCCATACTATTTAATAACCACCAAAAATTAAGCAATATGTAAGCACTGCTTCCAGTTGAAATCAGTCTGTCTGTCTGTCTATCTATCTATCTATCTATCTATCTATCTTTCTATCTTTCTATCTATCTATCTTTCTATCTTTCTATCTATCTATCCGTCTGTCTATCTTTAAAACTGAAAGACATCCATTAAACATACACAATGACAGCATATTTAGTGTGTAATTGATGCTAAAACACAATTCTCACTCTCCTAATATAGCTGATTTTTGACAATGAACTGCATTTTTCATGTGAAGCATTTGATGTCATAAAGATGTAAACCTCACAAAGCAATTCTGTCACTGGTCAGTTTGCTTGACAGACATCTGACTTTAAGGTACTAGCCAATGGAAACATGGTGACATGTAAATATGAAAGCACATTAGGACAAAATATGCAATAAGATAGAGGCAAAGGGAGATGGCTGCTGGGAATGTATTTCATTTATCCCAGAAAATCTTTAAATCTAAGTATTAATACTACGTTGATGTACTTTTGAAATTGGAGAGCTACTTTTTACTAAAAGTACATCTCCCTTATATAATTAAGTATAATGCAGACCTGCTCAAAAACTTAGTATAATTAAAGAAGTCTTATGCCATAAATGATGATGATGAGAGCTGCTTATGTGAATGTCTATAGTGGTTTTCTCTACCAGTGTCACTGTATTAGACAACTGTTATCAAACTTAGCAATAATGATGCATTAATCTGCCAATCAAGTGTGAAAGCTGGCTATGTGTATAGGCATAGTAAACACATATCATCATCATCCTCATTATCATTTATTTATATAGTGTCACTAATAGCGCAGCGCTGTACAGAGAACCCATTCACATCAGTCCCTACCCTATTGGAGCTTACAGTCTAAATTCCCTAATATAGACACACACTAACACACAGACAGAGAGGGAGAGACTAGGGTCAATTTTGATAGCAGCCAATTAACCTAACAGTATGTTTTTTGGAGTGTGGGAGGAAACCACAGCACCCGGAGGAAACCCACGCAAACACAGGGAGAACATACAAACTTCACACAGATAAGGCCATTGTTGATATAAGTACTGGCTCTGCTTACCATTGTCCAGTCTAGTACATAACTGTATTAATGCTGTGAAATATTATTACTTTGAATGCCTTAAATATGCAAGAGCGCATTTGGGTAAGTTTATGCTAATAAAAGATATATGCACTTTTCTTGCCTACCCATACTATTTAATAACCACCAAAAATTAAGCAATATGTAAGCACTGCTTCCAGTTGAAATCAGTCTGTCTGTCTGTCTATCTATCTATCTATCTATCTATCTATCTTTCTATCTTTCTATCTATCTATCTTTCTATCTTTCTATCTATCTATCCGTCTGTCTATCTTTAAAACTGAAAGACATCCATTAAACATACACAATGACAGCATATTTAGTGTGTAATTGATGCTAAAACACAATTCTCACTCTCCTAATATAGCTGATTTTTGACAATGAACTGCATTTTTCATGTGAAGCATTTGATGTCATAAAGATGTAAACCTCACAAAGCAATTCTGTCACTGGTCAGTTTGCTTGACAGACATCTGACTTTAAGGTACTAGCCAATGGAAACATGGTGACATGTAAATATGAAAGCACATTAGGACAAAATATGCAATAAGATAGAGGCAAAGGGAGATGGCTGCTGGGAATGTATTTCATTTATCCCAGAAAATCTTTAAATCTAAGTATTAATACTACGTTGATGTACTTTTGAAATTGGAGAGCTACTTTTTACTAAAAGTACATCTCCCTTATATAATTAAGTATAATGCAGACCTGCTCAAAAACTTAGTATAATTAAAGAAGTCTTATGCCATAAATGATGATGATGAGAGCTGCTTATGTGAATGTCTATAGTGGTTTTCTCTACCAGTGTCACTGTATTAGACAACTGTTATCAAACTTAGCAATAATGATGCATTAATCTGCCAATCAAGTGTGAAAGCTGGCTATGTGTATAGGCATAGTAAACACATATCATCATCATCCTCATTATCATTTATTTATATAGTGTCACTAATAGCGCAGCGCTGTACAGAGAACCCATTCACATCAGTCCCTACCCTATTGGAGCTTACAGTCTAAATTCCCTAATATAGACACACACTCACACACAGACAGAGAGGGAGAGACTAGGGTCAATTTTGATAGCAGCCAATTAACCTAACAGTATGTTTTTTGGAGTGTGGGAGGAAACCCACGCAAACACAGGGAGAACATACAAACTTCACACAGATAAGGCCATTGTTGATATAAGTACTGGCTCTGCTTACCATTGTCCAGTCTAGTACATAACTGTATTAATGCTGTGAAATATTATTACTTTGAATGCCTTAAATATGCAAGAGCGCATTTGGGTAAGTTTATGCTAATAAAAGATATATGCACTTTTCTTGCCTACCCATACTATTTAATAACCACCAAAAATTAAGCAATATGTAAGCACTGCTTCCAGTTGAAATCAGTCTGTCTGTCTGTCTATCTGTCACGGGCACTAGGAGTCTTTACCCAGGGATCACCAGGTGATAGGCTTACCAGAGCAGTATAGGTGGTAATATGGTACTCTGGTAGCAGGGTGATCACGGAACAGGAAATAGCAGGTGATGAGATGCTCAGGAAAGTCTATGACTAGCAGCACTGGCAATATGGAGGTAGTAATACACGAGGAACTGTATGGACAAAGGACACGTGAAGGTAGTCAGTGGTCTGCGGTAGCAAGTTGTACCACTGCTATAGTGAGGAGGAATGTCCAACAGAAACGAGGGGGTGATGAGAGTCAGCGGTCTGCAGATAGCAAGTTGTACCGCTGTCTGAGTGAAGGAGTGGAATCCAAGTGGAGGTATCCGGGTAGTCAGTGGTCTGCGATAGCAAGTTGTACCACTGCTATGTGAGAGGATACTGGAACAGGTGATACAGGAAACAGGGATCAGTGGTCTGCCTTCAGCAAGTTGTACCACTGAATATATATGTGAGGAGGTGCACGGGGAGAGACTGCAACACAAGATATACACGGGCACCTTGACTTTGAACCACAGTGATATGCACAATATAAATGTATAGATGACTGAACAATACTGCCAATATAGAAAGTCTCTTGAAGTAGTCCAGCATAAGATAACACAGTCAATGATGGCAATAGACTCAGCGGATAGCACACTCCAGAGGAGAACCAACACAGTCCAGCAAGGTATGCAATACACAGCACAGTCAATGAGAAGTATGCATACCGTGGTTCAGGAGGCAGTCAGACAGGAGTGCAGAGATACCTGAACGGCAGGAGGCCGGCAGGATGCGAAGTCCCTGGATGGGTGAAGCGGTGGTCTAGTAGGTGCAGCGCACGGGTAGGTAGACCAGCAGGGAACACAGGAAAGCGTGGAGAGCGGATCAGCAGTAGATGGATGAGTAGTGCTGAGGAGTAGCAGCAGCGGGTCTCTGCGGGAACACGGAGGTAGCCAATAGCAACCAGCAGGTGCAGTAACGATGGGACACGGGAGAGCAGAGTTGAACAGGCACTGTTGATCACGGAGAATAGCGGGTAGCAATAGTGGAGGCAGACTCAAGGAAACACGGGAGCGTTGACAAGGACTGAAGACTGAAGCGCACAGAGGCAGCGGATAGGAATCAGCCAAACAGTCACGATGAAACACAGACGGGTTGCAGGTTGAAGACTGTAGTGCACGGAGGCAGCGGATAGGAATCAGCTAGCAGTCACGATGATGAAACACAGACGAGTTGCAGGTTGAAGACTGTAGTGCACGGAGGCAGCGGATAGGAATCAGCTAGCAGTCACGATGATGAAACACAGACGAGTTGCAGGTTGAAGACTGTAGTGCACGGAGGCAGCGGATAGGAATCAGCTAGCAGTCACGATGATCAAACACAGACGAGTTGCAGGTTGCAGCCTGTAGTGCACGGAGGCAGCGGATAGGAATCAGCTGGCAGTCACAATCATGAACAGGTGAATGGAAGTGAATGAAAGACTGTAGTGCACGGAGGCAGCGGATAGGCATCAGCTAACAGTCCCAATAATAAATGGTAGAGTAGAAGTGGTTAGAAGACTGTAGTGCACGGAGGCAGCGGATAGGAATCAGCTCACAGTCACGATGATACAGTAGATGGTAGAAGTGGTATGGGAACCACAGTAGGAGAAGTGGTTTGAAGACTGTAGTGCACGGAGGCAGCGGATAGGAATCAGCTCACAGTCACGATGATACAGTAGATGGTAGAAGTGGTATGGGAACCACAGTAGTAGAAGTGGTTTGGAAACCACAGAGGTAGAAGTGGTTTGGAAACCACAGGAATCAGCTGGGCTGAATAAACGAGGAAACACAGGAACACCTTCAGAGACTCATGGGGAATGAGACTCCAAGATCAGGCAACGTGGTGTTGACCACAGGTGCTTAATATAGGGAGGTTGCCTGATCTGCCAATTAAGTTAAAGGAACATACACTGAAGGTTTGGAAAGGGCTGCGCATGCGCAGTCCCTCAGGATAGAGGACGTCCACGGTTCCTAATAGTCCGGGAAGAAGCACTCACAGTCCGGTGAGTGACAGTACCCCCCCTTTTAAAGGTGGGCACAGAACGCCTGGAACCGGGCTTGTCCGGATTTTTGGAATAAAACTTCTTCAGAAGGGCAGGAGCATTAAGATCTTCAGCTTTGATCCATGAACGCTCTTCAGGACCAAAGCCCTTCCAATGAACGAGGAAACGGAGGACTCCTCGCGAAATTTTTGCATCCAATACCTCAGTAATCTCGAAATCCTCCTCCTGATGAACTTGAACTGGCTGCGGTGCTGAGGGAGGAGTCGAGAAACGATTGATAATAAGAGGTTTGAGTAAGGACACATGGAAGGCATTGGAAATCCGAAGATTCTTAGGAAGAAGAAGTTTAACACATACTGGATTGATAACTTGAATGATCCTATATGGACCAATAAAACGAGGGGCGAATTTCATAGATGGAACCTTCAAACGAATATTTTTGGTAGATAACCAAACCCGATCTCCAATTTTTAGTGGTGGAATAGCCCGCCTCTTCTTATCTGCGAAAGACTTATATTTGTTAGATGTCTTCTTTAAACAGGTTTTGACCTGAGACCAGATATTTTTGAAGGTCTGACAAGCAGTCTCCACAGCAGGAACTTGGGTGGGTGGGAGGGCAGGAAATTCCGGAAAAGACGGATGGTGACCGTAAACCACAAAGAATGGAGTTTTGGATGATGACTCGTGGTACATGTTGTTATGGGCGAATTCAGCCCAAGGGAGCAATTCTACCCAGTTGTCTTGGTTGGCTGAAGAGAACATCCTAATAAAAGTCTCAAGATCTTGATTGACTCGTTCCGTTTGTCCGTTAGATTGCGGATGGTACGATGATGAGAGTGCTAATCGTATGCCCAAGGTTTTACAAAGGGCCCGCCAGAATCTGGAAACGAATTGTACTCCTCTATCTGACACAATCTCAGACGGACATCCATGGATGCGGAAGATTTCTTTAATGAAATGTTCAGCCAGAGTAGACGAGGAAGGTAAACCGGACTGAGGGACGAAATGAGCCATCTTCGAAAATCTGTCTACCACTACCCAAATAGTATTGTGATTCTTACTTGGTGGCAAATCAGTAACGAAATCCATACTAATATGGGTCCAAGGTTTGGACGGAATGGGTAGTGGTCGCAGCAACCCTGCTGGAGTTCTGCGGGAGGATTTGAACTGAGAACATAAATCACAGGAAGCAATAAACTCTTTGACGTCTCTCCTCATTGAAGGCCACCAGTAACTTCGAGAGAGAATCTCAAAGGTCTTGTGTTCACCGGCGTGTCCGGAAAAACGAGAGGCATGGAACCACGAAAGGATTTTCCTCCTCAGAGTAGGAGGCACGAGGGTCTTCCCAAATGGTAGCATTTTGGTGGATGAAGCAGCCAGAGAAATACATTTGGGGTCTAGAATAGCATGGTTGGGAACCTCTTCTACATCAGAGGACGTCACCAAAGCTCGAGATAGAGCGTCAGCTTTCTTGTTCTTAGCGGCTGGTTTGAAGGTTATAATTAATTCAAAACGGGAAAAGAAAAGAGACCATCTTGCTTGACGAGGGTTCAAGCATTGAGCAGATTGCAAATATGACAAGTTCTTATGATCCGTGAAGATCGTCACCGGATGGCGAGCTCCTTCCAACAAGTATCTCCATTCCTCCAATGCAGCTTTGATGGCCAGCAACTCCTTGTCCCCGATAGTATAGTTTTTCTCTGCGGGCAGAAGACCCCGAGAATAGAAGGCACAAGGATGTAATTTTTGTTGCTCCGAGCGTTGGGAGAGAATGGCTCCTAAGCCCACATTAGAGGCATCTACTTCTAGGAAGAAGGGAAGTGTCACATCAGGCTGTCGAAGAATGGGAGCAGACGAGAAGGACTCTTTGAGAATTTGAAAGGCTTGGAGAGCCTCAGATGACCATTGCTTAGTATTAGCCCCTTTCCGAGTTAGGGCCACAATAGGAGATGCAATGGATGAAAAGTCTTGAATGAAGCGTCTATAGTAATTGGCAAAACCTAAAAAACGCTGGATGGCACGAAGAGTAGTTGGCTGAGGCCAATGTAGTACAGCATTTACTTTGTCTGGATCCATCTTCAGGCCAACTCCGGAAACTATATACCCCAAGAATGGAATCTGGGGTAATTCGAATGAACATTTTTCCAATTTACAGAACAATGAGTTTTTCCGTAGTCTGGAGAGGACCTCTGCCACATGTTGGTGATGAGAAGGCAGGTCCTGTGAGAAGATCAATATGTCGTCCAGGTAGACAACGACACATACATATAATAAGTCCCGAAAGATCTCATTGATGAAACCCTGGAAAACAGCGGGGGCATTACACAGCCCGAAGGGCATTACTAAATATTCGTAATGCCCATCTCTGGTGTTGAACGCGGTCTTCCATTCGTCACCGGAACGGATTCTAATTAAATTGTAGGCACCACGAAGATCCAACTTAGTAAATATCCGAGCTCCCTTGATGCGATCAAATAGCTCAGTGATCAGCGGAATGGGATACCGATTCTTGATAGTAATGGCGTTGAGTCCACGAAAATCTATACAAGGGCGTAATGATCCATCCTTCTTTTTGACGAAGAAGAACCCAGCTCCAGCGGGAGAGGTGGAAGGTCGAATGAAGCCGCGCTGGAGATTCTCCTGTATGTACTCAGATGTGGCTTGAGTTTCAGGTAACGAGAGAGGATAGACCCGGCCCCTGGGAGGAGTCTTGCCAGGTAGAAGGTCGATCGGACAATCCCAAGAACGATGAGGAGGAAGACGTTCAGACTGAGCTTTATCAAACACATCGGCAAATGAAGCATACTGAGGAGGGAGTCCCGGGGAGGAATATGCGATGGAAGATTGCTGTACTTTAAGAGGAATAACTTGAGAAAGACAACGCTGGTGACATTCAGACCCCCAAGACATAACTTGAGGAGTGCGCCAGTCAATCTGGGGAGAGTGACACTGAAGCCATGGAAGGCCTAAGACAATCGGACTTGTCGTAACTGGAAGAATTAAAAACGAAATTTCTTCATGGTGTAGTGCACCAATCTGAAGGGTTACTGGAGACGTACTCTGGGTGATGAGACCGTTGATGAGACGTGATCCATCTATAGCCGTCACAGTAATGGGTGTTTTTAAAGTGATCACTGGTAGGGACCATTGATTCACTAGTGATTTAGAAATGAAATTTCCTGCTGCTCCGGAATCAATCAATGCCTGGGACTCAAAGGATTTGGTAGCAAAGGAGATCGTAACCTCAAAAGCGCAGACTTTAGATTTCATAAACGATGGAGAGGACTCCAGGGACCCTAACTTCACCTCTCCAGAACTAGTTAGGGCCTGGCATTTCCCGATCTCTTAGGGCAAGAGCTGAGCATATGCGTGGAATCAGCACAATAGATACAGAGTCTATTCTTTACTCTTCGTCTCCTCTCCTCTGAAGATAATTTGGAACGTCCTATCTCCATGGGAATCACAGAGGATGGAGCTGGACGAAATTGAGGGTTTGAACGAAGAGGTGCTTTGACAGCCGTTGTTTTCTCAGACTCTCTTTCACGAAATCTCATATCTACACGATGGCAAAGAGAGATCAAATCTTCTAGTGACGAAGGAAGCTCTTGGGTAGTCAGTGCATCTTTAATTTTATCGGAGAGCCCCTGCCAGAAGGCGGCAACTAATGCTTCAGTGTTCCACTGAAGTTCAGAGGCTAGGATCCTAAATTGAATGACATACTGTCCTACTGTATGGGAGCCTTGTCGCAAACGAAGAATGCTGGAAGCAGCGGAAGTCACACGACCTGGTTCATCGAACACACTTCGGAACGTGGAAATGAATTTGGCACTATCTTGTAGAATTGGATCGTTTCTCTCCCACAGAGGGGAGGCCCAAGCCAGGGCTTGTCCAGAAAACAATGAGATAAGATAGGCCACTCTGGAACGATGGGTAGAAAAATTTTGAGGTTGGAGTTCAAAATGGACTGAACATTGGTTAAGGAAACCTCTACAAGTTTTGGGGTCCCCGTCATATTTTGACGGAGTAGGCAGGTGAAGCGTAGGAGCTGTAGACACCTGGGATGGCACTGGGGAAACGGAGGCAAGCACAGGAGCTTCAATATTAGCTGTAACAGTCTGTCCAGATGTTCCTTGGGAGGTTAACGATTGGTAACATTGAAGTAACAGCTGTTGGCGAGCATCCTGTTGCTCCACACGGCTGACCAGATGCTGCAGCATCTCCTTAGCGGTAGGTTCCGTATCTGGGTCTGTCATGGCCTGATCTTACTGTCACGGGCACTAGGAGTCTTTACCCAGGGATCACCAGGTGATAGGCTTACCAGAGCAGTATAGGTGGTAATATGGTACTCTGGTAGCAGGGTGATCACGGAACAGGAAATAGCAGGTGATGAGATGCTCAGGAAAGTCTATGACTAGCAGCACTGGCAATATGGAGGTAGTAATACACGAGGAACTGTATGGACAAAGGACACGTGAAGGTAGTCAGTGGTCTGCGGTAGCAAGTTGTACCACTGCTATAGTGAGGAGGAATGTCCAACAGAAACGAGGGGGTGATGAGAGTCAGCGGTCTGCAGATAGCAAGTTGTACCGCTGTCTGAGTGAAGGAGTGGAATCCAAGTGGAGGTATCCGGGTAGTCAGTGGTCTGCGATAGCAAGTTGTACCACTGCTATGTGAGAGGATACTGGAACAGGTGATACAGGAAACAGGGATCAGTGGTCTGCCTTCAGCAAGTTGTACCACTGAATATATATGTGAGGAGGTGCACGGGGAGAGACTGCAACACAAGATATACACGGGCACCTTGACTTTGAACCACAGTGATATGCACAATATAAATGTATAGATGACTGAACAATACTGCCAATATAGAAAGTCTCTTGAAGTAGTCCAGCATAAGATAACACAGTCAATGATGGCAATAGACTCAGCGGATAGCACACTCCAGAGGAGAACCAACACAGTCCAGCAAGGTATGCAATACACAGCACAGTCAATGAGAAGTATGCATACCGTGGTTCAGGAGGCAGTCAGACAGGAGTGCAGAGATACCTGAACGGCAGGAGGCCGGCAGGATGCGAAGTCCCTGGATGGGTGAAGCGGTGGTCTAGTAGGTGCAGCGCACGGGTAGGTAGACCAGCAGGGAACACAGGAAAGCGTGGAGAGCGGATCAGCAGTAGATGGATGAGTAGTGCTGAGGAGTAGCAGCAGCGGGTCTCTGCGGGAACACGGAGGTAGCCAATAGCAACCAGCAGGTGCAGTAACGATGGGACACGGGAGAGCAGAGTTGAACAGGCACTGTTGATCACGGAGAATAGCGGGTAGCAATAGTGGAGGCAGACTCAAGGAAACACGGGAGCGTTGACAAGGACTGAAGACTGAAGCGCACAGAGGCAGCGGATAGGAATCAGCCAAACAGTCACGATGAAACACAGACGGGTTGCAGGTTGAAGACTGTAGTGCACGGAGGCAGCGGATAGGAATCAGCTAGCAGTCACGATGATGAAACACAGACGAGTTGCAGGTTGAAGACTGTAGTGCACGGAGGCAGCGGATAGGAATCAGCTAGCAGTCACGATGATGAAACACAGACGAGTTGCAGGTTGAAGACTGTAGTGCACGGAGGCAGCGGATAGGCATCAGCTAACAGTCCCAATAATAAATGGTAGAGTAGAAGTGGTTAGAAGACTGTAGTGCACGGAGGCAGCGGATAGGAATCAGCTCACAGTCACGATGATACAGTAGATGGTAGAAGTGGTATGGGAACCACAGTAGGAGAAGTGGTTTGAAGACTGTAGTGCACGGAGGCAGCGGATAGGAATCAGCTCACAGTCACGATGATACAGTAGATGGTAGAAGTGGTATGGGAACCACAGTAGTAGAAGTGGTTTGGAAACCACAGAGGTAGAAGTGGTTTGGAAACCACAGGAATCAGCTGGGCTGAATAAACGAGGAAACACAGGAACACCTTCAGAGACTCATGGGGAATGAGACTCCAAGATCAGGCAACGTGGTGTTGACCACAGGTGCTTAATATAGGGAGGTTGCCTGATCTGCCAATTAAGTTAAAGGAACATACACTGAAGGTTTGGAAAGGGCTGCGCATGCGCAGTCCCTCAGGATAGAGGACGTCCACGGTTCCTAATAGTCCGGGAAGAAGCACTCACAGTCCGGTGAGTGACAGTACCCCCCCTTTTAAAGGTGGGCACAGAACGCCTGGAACCGGGCTTGTCCGGATTTTTGGAATAAAACTTCTTCAGAAGGGCAGGAGCATTAAGATCTTCAGCTTTGATCCATGAACGCTCTTCAGGACCAAAGCCCTTCCAATGAACGAGGAAACGGAGGACTCCTCGCGAAATTTTTGCATCCAATACCTCAGTAATCTCGAAATCCTCCTCCTGATGAACTTGAACTGGCTGCGGTGCTGAGGGAGGAGTCGAGAAACGATTGATAATAAGAGGTTTGAGTAAGGACACATGGAAGGCATTGGAAATCCGAAGATTCTTAGGAAGAAGAAGTTTAACACATACTGGATTGATAACTTGAATGATCCTATATGGACCAATAAAACGAGGGGCGAATTTCATAGATGGAACCTTCAAACGAATATTTTTGGTAGATAACCAAACCCGATCTCCAATTTTTAGTGGTGGAATAGCCCGCCTCTTCTTATCTGCGAAAGACTTATATTTGTTAGATGTCTTCTTTAAACAGGTTTTGACCTGAGACCAGATATTTTTGAAGGTCTGACAAGCAGTCTCCACAGCAGGAACTTGGGTGGGTGGGAGGGCAGGAAATTCCGGAAAAGACGGATGGTGACCGTAAACCACAAAGAATGGAGTTTTGGATGATGACTCATGGTACATGTTGTTATGGGCGAATTCAGCCCAAGGGAGCAATTCTACCCAGTTGTCTTGGTTGGCTGAAGAGAACATCCTAATAAAAGTCTCAAGATCTTGATTGACTCGTTCCGTTTGTCCGTTAGATTGCGGATGGTACGATGATGAGAGTGCTAATCGTATGCCCAAGGTTTTACAAAGGGCCCGCCAGAATCTGGAAACGAATTGTACTCCTCTATCTGACACAATCTCAGACGGACATCCATGGATGCGGAAGATTTCTTTAATGAAATGTTCAGCCAGAGTAGACGAGGAAGGTAAACCGGACTGAGGGACGAAATGAGCCATCTTCGAAAATCTGTCTACCACTACCCAAATAGTATTGTGATTCTTACTTGGTGGCAAATCAGTAACGAAATCCATACTAATATGGGTCCAAGGTTTGGACGGAATGGGTAGTGGTCGCAGCAACCCTGCTGGAGTTCTGCGGGAGGATTTGAACTGAGAACATAAATCACAGGAAGCAATAAACTCTTTGACGTCTCTCCTCATTGAAGGCCACCAGTAACTTCGAGAGAGAATCTCAAAGGTCTTGTGTTCACCGGCGTGTCCGGAAAAACGAGAGGCATGGAACCACGAAAGGATTTTCCTCCTCAGAGTAGGAGGCACGAGGGTCTTCCCAAATGGTAGCATTTTGGTGGATGAAGCAGCCAGAGAAATACATTTGGGGTCTAGAATAGCATGGTTGGGAACCTCTTCTACATCAGAGGACGTCACCAAAGCTCGAGATAGAGCGTCAGCTTTCTTGTTCTTAGCGGCTGGTTTGAAGGTTATAATTAATTCAAAACGGGAAAAGAAAAGAGACCATCTTGCTTGACGAGGGTTCAAGCATTGAGCAGATTGCAAATATGACAAGTTCTTATGATCCGTGAAGATCGTCACCGGATGGCGAGCTCCTTCCAACAAGTATCTCCATTCCTCCAATGCAGCTTTGATGGCCAGCAACTCCTTGTCCCCGATAGTATAGTTTTTCTCTGCGGGCAGAAGACCCCGAGAATAGAAGGCACAAGGATGTAATTTTTGTTGCTCCGAGCGTTGGGAGAGAATGGCTCCTAAGCCCACATTAGAGGCATCTACTTCTAGGAAGAAGGGAAGTGTCACATCAGGCTGTCGAAGAATGGGAGCAGACGAGAAGGACTCTTTGAGAATTTGAAAGGCTTGGAGAGCCTCAGATGACCATTGCTTAGTATTAGCCCCTTTCCGAGTTAGGGCCACAATAGGAGATGCAATGGATGAAAAGTCTTGAATGAAGCGTCTATAGTAATTGGCAAAACCTAAAAAACGCTGGATGGCACGAAGAGTAGTTGGCTGAGGCCAATGTAGTACAGCATTTACTTTGTCTGGATCCATCTTCAGGCCAACTCCGGAAACTATATACCCCAAGAATGGAATCTGGGGTAATTCGAATGAACATTTTTCCAATTTACAGAACAATGAGTTTTTCCGTAGTCTGGAGAGGACCTCTGCCACATGTTGGTGATGAGAAGGCAGGTCCTGTGAGAAGATCAATATGTCGTCCAGGTAGACAACGACACATACATATAATAAGTCCCGAAAGATCTCATTGATGAAACCCTGGAAAACAGCGGGGGCATTACACAGCCCGAAGGGCATTACTAAATATTCGTAATGCCCATCTCTGGTGTTGAACGCGGTCTTCCATTCGTCACCGGAACGGATTCTAATTAAATTGTAGGCACCACGAAGATCCAACTTAGTAAATATCCGAGCTCCCTTGATGCGATCAAATAGCTCAGTGATCAGCGGAATGGGATACCGATTCTTGATAGTAATGGCGTTGAGTCCACGAAAATCTATACAAGGGCGTAATGATCCATCCTTCTTTTTGACGAAGAAGAACCCAGCTCCAGCGGGAGAGGTGGAAGGTCGAATGAAGCCGCGCTGGAGATTCTCCTGTATGTACTCAGATGTGGCTTGAGTTTCAGGTAACGAGAGAGGATAGACCCGGCCCCTGGGAGGAGTCTTGCCAGGTAGAAGGTCGATCGGACAATCCCAAGAACGATGAGGAGGAAGACGTTCAGACTGAGCTTTATCAAACACATCGGCAAATGAAGCATACTGAGGAGGGAGTCCCGGGGAGGAATATGCGATGGAAGATTGCTGTACTTTAAGAGGAATAACTTGAGAAAGACAACGCTGGTGACATTCAGACCCCCAAGACATAACTTGAGGAGTGCGCCAGTCAATCTGGGGAGAGTGACACTGAAGCCATGGAAGGCCTAAGACAATCGGACTTGTCGTAACTGGAAGAATTAAAAACGAAATTTCTTCATGGTGTAGTGCACCAATCTGAAGGGTTACTGGAGACGTACTCTGGGTGATGAGACCGTTGATGAGACGTGATCCATCTATAGCCGTCACAGTAATGGGTGTTTTTAAAGTGATCACTGGTAGGGACCATTGATTCACTAGTGATTTAGAAATGAAATTTCCTGCTGCTCCGGAATCAATCAATGCCTGGGACTCAAAGGATTTGGTAGCAAAGGAGATCGTAACCTCAAAAGCGCAGACTTTAGATTTCATAAACGATGGAGAGGACTCCAGGGACCCTAACTTCACCTCTCCAGAACTAGTTAGGGCCTGGCATTTCCCGATCTCTTAGGGCAAGAGCTGAGCATATGCGTGGAATCAGCACAATAGATACAGAGTCTATTCTTTACTCTTCGTCTCCTCTCCTCTGAAGATAATTTGGAACGTCCTATCTCCATGGGAATCACAGAGGATGGAGCTGGACGAAATTGAGGGTTTGAACGAAGAGGTGCTTTGACAGCCGTTGTTTTCTCAGACTCTCTTTCACGAAATCTCATATCTACACGATGGCAAAGAGAGATCAAATCTTCTAGTGACGAAGGAAGCTCTTGGGTAGTCAGTGCATCTTTAATTTTATCGGAGAGCCCCTGCCAGAAGGCGGCAACTAATGCTTCAGTGTTCCACTGAAGTTCAGAGGCTAGGATCCTAAATTGAATGACATACTGTCCTACTGTATGGGAGCCTTGTCGCAAACGAAGAATGCTGGAAGCAGCGGAAGTCACACGACCTGGTTCATCGAACACACTTCGGAACGTGGAAATGAATTTGGCACTATCTTGTAGAATTGGATCGTTTCTCTCCCACAGAGGGGAGGCCCATGCCAGGGCTTGTCCAGAAAACAATGAGATAAGATAGGCCACTCTGGAACGATGGGTAGAAAAATTTTGAGGTTGGAGTTCAAAATGGACTGAACATTGGTTAAGGAAACCTCTACAAGTTTTGGGGTCCCCGTCATATTTTGACGGAGTAGGCAGGTGAAGCGTAGGAGCTGTAGACACCTGGGATGGCACTGGGGAAACGGAGGCAAGCACAGGAGCTTCAATATTAGCTGTAACAGTCTGTCCAGATGTTCCTTGGGAGGTTAACGATTGGTAACATTGAAGTAACAGCTGTTGGCGAGCATCCTGTTGCTCCACACGGCTGACCAGATGCTGCAGCATCTCCTTAGCGGTAGGTTCCGTATCTGGGTCTGTCATGGCCTGATCTTACTGTCACGGGCACTAGGAGTCTTTACCCAGGGATCACCAGGTGATAGGCTTACCAGAGCAGTATAGGTGGTAATATGGTACTCTGGTAGCAGGGTGATCACGGAACAGGAAATAGCAGGTGATGAGATGCTCAGGAAAGTCTATGACTAGCAGCACTGGCAATATGGAGGTAGTAATACACGAGGAACTGTATGGACAAAGGACACGTGAAGGTAGTCAGTGGTCTGCGGTAGCAAGTTGTACCACTGCTATAGTGAGGAGGAATGTCCAACAGAAACGAGGGGGTGATGAGAGTCAGCGGTCTGCAGATAGCAAGTTGTACCGCTGTCTGAGTGAAGGAGTGGAATCCAAGTGGAGGTATCCGGGTAGTCAGTGGTCTGCGATAGCAAGTTGTACCACTGCTATGTGAGAGGATACTGGAACAGGTGATACAGGAAACAGGGATCAGTGGTCTGCCTTCAGCAAGTTGTACCACTGAATATATATGTGAGGAGGTGCACGGGGAGAGACTGCAACACAAGATATACACGGGCACCTTGACTTTGAACCACAGTGATATGCACAATATAAATGTATAGATGACTGAACAATACTGCCAATATAGAAAGTCTCTTGAAGTAGTCCAGCATAAGATAACACAGTCAATGATGGCAATAGACTCAGCGGATAGCACACTCCAGAGGAGAACCAACACAGTCCAGCAAGGTATGCAATACACAGCACAGTCAATGAGAAGTATGCATACCGTGGTTCAGGAGGCAGTCAGACAGGAGTGCAGAGATACCTGAACGGCAGGAGGCCGGCAGGATGCGAAGTCCCTGGATGGGTGAAGCGGTGGTCTAGTAGGTGCAGCGCACGGGTAGGTAGACCAGCAGGGAACACAGGAAAGCGTGGAGAGCGGATCAGCAGTAGATGGATGAGTAGTGCTGAGGAGTAGCAGCAGCGGGTCTCTGCGGGAACACGGAGGTAGCCAATAGCAACCAGCAGGTGCAGTAACGATGGGACACGGGAGAGCAGAGTTGAACAGGCACTGTTGATCACGGAGAATAGCGGGTAGCAATAGTGGAGGCAGACTCAAGGAAACACGGGAGCGTTGACAAGGACTGAAGACTGAAGCGCACAGAGGCAGCGGATAGGAATCAGCCAAACAGTCACGATGAAACACAGACGGGTTGCAGGTTGAAGACTGTAGTGCACGGAGGCAGCGGATAGGAATCAGCTAGCAGTCACGATGATGAAACACAGACGAGTTGCAGGTTGAAGACTGTAGTGCACGGAGGCAGCGGATAGGAATCAGCTAGCAGTCACGATGATGAAACACAGACGAGTTGCAGGTTGAAGACTGTAGTGCACGGAGGCAGCGGATAGGCATCAGCTAACAGTCCCAATAATAAATGGTAGAGTAGAAGTGGTTAGAAGACTGTAGTGCACGGAGGCAGCGGATAGGAATCAGCTCACAGTCACGATGATACAGTAGATGGTAGAAGTGGTATGGGAACCACAGTAGGAGAAGTGGTTTGAAGACTGTAGTGCACGGAGGCAGCGGATAGGAATCAGCTCACAGTCACGATGATACAGTAGATGGTAGAAGTGGTATGGGAACCACAGTAGTAGAAGTGGTTTGGAAACCACAGAGGTAGAAGTGGTTTGGAAACCACAGGAATCAGCTGGGCTGAATAAACGAGGAAACACAGGAACACCTTCAGAGACTCATGGGGAATGAGACTCCAAGATCAGGCAACGTGGTGTTGACCACAGGTGCTTAATATAGGGAGGTTGCCTGATCTGCCAATTAAGTTAAAGGAACATACACTGAAGGTTTGGAAAGGGCTGCGCATGCGCAGTCCCTCAGGATAGAGGACGTCCACGGTTCCTAATAGTCCGGGAAGAAGCACTCACAGTCCGGTGAGTGACAGTACCCCCCCTTTTAAAGGTGGGCACAGAACGCCTGGAACCGGGCTTGTCCGGATTTTTGGAATAAAACTTCTTCAGAAGGGCAGGAGCATTAAGATCTTCAGCTTTGATCCATGAACGCTCTTCAGGACCAAAGCCCTTCCAATGAACGAGGAAACGGAGGACTCCTCGCGAAATTTTTGCATCCAATACCTCAGTAATCTCGAAATCCTCCTCCTGATGAACTTGAACTGGCTGCGGTGCTGAGGGAGGAGTCGAGAAACGATTGATAATAAGAGGTTTGAGTAAGGACACATGGAAGGCATTGGAAATCCGAAGATTCTTAGGAAGAAGAAGTTTAACACATACTGGATTGATAACTTGAATGATCCTATATGGACCAATAAAACGAGGGGCGAATTTCATAGATGGAACCTTCAAACGAATATTTTTGGTAGATAACCAAACCCGATCTCCAATTTTTAGTGGTGGAATAGCCCGCCTCTTCTTATCTGCGAAAGACTTATATTTGTTAGATGTCTTCTTTAAACAGGTTTTGACCTGAGACCAGATATTTTTGAAGGTCTGACAAGCAGTCTCCACAGCAGGAACTTGGGTGGGTGGGAGGGCAGGAAATTCCGGAAAAGACGGATGGTGACCGTAAACCACAAAGAATGGAGTTTTGGATGATGACTCATGGTACATGTTGTTATGGGCGAATTCAGCCCAAGGGAGCAATTCTACCCAGTTGTCTTGGTTGGCTGAAGAGAACATCCTAATAAAAGTCTCAAGATCTTGATTGACTCGTTCCGTTTGTCCGTTAGATTGCGGATGGTACGATGATGAGAGTGCTAATCGTATGCCCAAGGTTTTACAAAGGGCCCGCCAGAATCTGGAAACGAATTGTACTCCTCTATCTGACACAATCTCAGACGGACATCCATGGATGCGGAAGATTTCTTTAATGAAATGTTCAGCCAGAGTAGACGAGGAAGGTAAACCGGACTGAGGGACGAAATGAGCCATCTTCGAAAATCTGTCTACCACTACCCAAATAGTATTGTGATTCTTACTTGGTGGCAAATCAGTAACGAAATCCATACTAATATGGGTCCAAGGTTTGGACGGAATGGGTAGTGGTCGCAGCAACCCTGCTGGAGTTCTGCGGGAGGATTTGAACTGAGAACATAAATCACAGGAAGCAATAAACTCTTTGACGTCTCTCCTCATTGAAGGCCACCAGTAACTTCGAGAGAGAATCTCAAAGGTCTTGTGTTCACCGGCGTGTCCGGAAAAACGAGAGGCATGGAACCACGAAAGGATTTTCCTCCTCAGAGTAGGAGGCACGAGGGTCTTCCCAAATGGTAGCATTTTGGTGGATGAAGCAGCCAGAGAAATACATTTGGGGTCTAGAATAGCATGGTTGGGAACCTCTTCTACATCAGAGGACGTCACCAAAGCTCGAGATAGAGCGTCAGCTTTCTTGTTCTTAGCGGCTGGTTTGAAGGTTATAATTAATTCAAAACGGGAAAAGAAAAGAGACCATCTTGCTTGACGAGGGTTCAAGCATTGAGCAGATTGCAAATATGACAAGTTCTTATGATCCGTGAAGATAGTCACCGGATGGCGAGCTCCTTCCAACAAGTATCTCCATTCCTCCAATGCAGCTTTGATGGCCAGCAACTCCTTGTCCCCGATAGTATAGTTTTTCTCTGCGGGCAGAAGACCCCGAGAATAGAAGGCACAAGGATGTAATTTTTGTTGCTCCGAGCGTTGGGAGAGAATGGCTCCTAAGCCCACATTAGAGGCATCTACTTCTAGGAAGAAGGGAAGTGTCACATCAGGCTGTCGAAGAATGGGAGCAGACGAGAAGGACTCTTTGAGAATTTGAAAGGCTTGGAGAGCCTCAGATGACCATTGCTTAGTATTAGCCCCTTTCCGAGTTAGGGCCACAATAGGAGATGCAATGGATGAAAAGTCTTGAATGAAGCGTCTATAGTAATTGGCAAAACCTAAAAAACGCTGGATGGCACGAAGAGTAGTTGGCTGAGGCCAATGTAGTACAGCATTTACTTTGTCTGGATCCATCTTCAGGCCAACTCCGGAAACTATATACCCCAAGAATGGAATCTGGGGTAATTCGAATGAACATTTTTCCAATTTACAGAACAATGAGTTTTTCCGTAGTCTGGAGAGGACCTCTGCCACATGTTGGTGATGAGAAGGCAGGTCCTGTGAGAAGATCAATATGTCGTCCAGGTAGACAACGACACATACATATAATAAGTCCCGAAAGATCTCATTGATGAAACCCTGGAAAACAGCGGGGGCATTACACAGCCCGAAGGGCATTACTAAATATTCGTAATGCCCATCTCTGGTGTTGAACGCGGTCTTCCATTCGTCACCGGAACGGATTCTAATTAAATTGTAGGCACCACGAAGATCCAACTTAGTAAATATCCGAGCTCCCTTGATGCGATCAAATAGCTCAGTGATCAGCGGAATGGGATACCGATTCTTGATAGTAATGGCGTTGAGTCCACGAAAATCTATACAAGGGCGTAATGATCCATCCTTCTTTTTGACGAAGAAGAACCCAGCTCCAGCGGGAGAGGTGGAAGGTCGAATGAAGCCGCGCTGGAGATTCTCCTGTATGTACTCAGATGTGGCTTGAGTTTCAGGTAACGAGAGAGGATAGACCCGGCCCCTGGGAGGAGTCTTGCCAGGTAGAAGGTCGATCGGACAATCCCAAGAACGATGAGGAGGAAGACGTTCAGACTGAGCTTTATCAAACACATCGGCAAATGAAGCATACTGAGGAGGGAGTCCCGGGGAGGAATATGCGATGGAAGATTGCTGTACTTTAAGAGGAATAACTTGAGAAAGACAACGCTGGTGACATTCAGACCCCCAAGACATAACTTGAGGAGTGCGCCAGTCAATCTGGGGAGAGTGACACTGAAGCCATGGAAGGCCTAAGACAATCGGACTTGTCGTAACTGGAAGAATTAAAAACGAAATTTCTTCATGGTGTAGTGCACCAATCTGAAGGGTTACTGGAGACGTACTCTGGGTGATGAGACCGTTGATGAGACGTGATCCATCTATAGCCGTCACAGTAATGGGTGTTTTTAAAGTGATCACTGGTAGGGACCATTGATTCACTAGTGATTTAGAAATGAAATTTCCTGCTGCTCCGGAATCAATCAATGCCTGGGACTCAAAGGATTTGGTAGCAAAGGAGATCGTAACCTCAAAAGCGCAGACTTTAGATTTCATAAACGATGGAGAGGACTCCAGGGACCCTAACTTCACCTCTCCAGAACTAGTTAGGGCCTGGCATTTCCCGATCTCTTAGGGCAAGAGCTGAGCATATGCGTGGAATCAGCACAATAGATACAGAGTCTATTCTTTACTCTTCGTCTCCTCTCCTCTGAAGATAATTTGGAACGTCCTATCTCCATGGGAATCACAGAGGATGGAGCTGGACGAAATTGAGGGTTTGAACGAAGAGGTGCTTTGACAGCCGTTGTTTTCTCAGACTCTCTTTCACGAAATCTCATATCTACACGATGGCAAAGAGAGATCAAATCTTCTAGTGACGAAGGAAGCTCTTGGGTAGTCAGTGCATCTTTAATTTTATCGGAGAGCCCCTGCCAGAAGGCGGCAACTAATGCTTCAGTGTTCCACTGAAGTTCAGAGGCTAGGATCCTAAATTGAATGACATACTGTCCTACTGTATGGGAGCCTTGTCGCAAACGAAGAATGCTGGAAGCAGCGGAAGTCACACGACCTGGTTCATCGAACACACTTCGGAACGTGGAAATGAATTTGGCACTATCTTGTAGAATTGGATCGTTTCTCTCCCACAGAGGGGAGGCCCAAGCCAGGGCTTGTCCAGAAAACAATGAGATAAGATAGGCCACTCTGGAACGATGGGTAGAAAAATTTTGAGGTTGGAGTTCAAAATGGACTGAACATTGGTTAAGGAAACCTCTACAAGTTTTGGGGTCCCCGTCATATTTTGACGGAGTAGGCAGGTGAAGCGTAGGAGCTGTAGACACCTGGGATGGCACTGGGGAAACGGAGGCAAGCACAGGAGCTTCAATATTAGCTGTAACAGTCTGTCCAGATGTTCCTTGGGAGGTTAACGATTGGTAACATTGAAGTAACAGCTGTTGGCGAGCATCCTGTTGCTCCACACGGCTGACCAGATGCTGCAGCATCTCCTTAGCGGTAGGTTCCGTATCTGGGTCTGTCATGGCCTGATCTTACTGTCACGGGCACTAGGAGTCTTTACCCAGGGATCACCAGGTGATAGGCTTACCAGAGCAGTATAGGTGGTAATATGGTACTCTGGTAGCAGGGTGATCACGGAACAGGAAATAGCAGGTGATGAGATGCTCAGGAAAGTCTATGACTAGCAGCACTGGCAATATGGAGGTAGTAATACACGAGGAACTGTATGGACAAAGGACACGTGAAGGTAGTCAGTGGTCTGCGGTAGCAAGTTGTACCACTGCTATAGTGAGGAGGAATGTCCAACAGAAACGAGGGGGTGATGAGAGTCAGCGGTCTGCAGATAGCAAGTTGTACCGCTGTCTGAGTGAAGGAGTGGAATCCAAGTGGAGGTATCCGGGTAGTCAGTGGTCTGCGATAGCAAGTTGTACCACTGCTATGTGAGAGGATACTGGAACAGGTGATACAGGAAACAGGGATCAGTGGTCTGCCTTCAGCAAGTTGTACCACTGAATATATATGTGAGGAGGTGCACGGGGAGAGACTGCAACACAAGATATACACGGGCACCTTGACTTTGAACCACAGTGATATGCACAATATAAATGTATAGATGACTGAACAATACTGCCAATATAGAAAGTCTCTTGAAGTAGTCCAGCATAAGATAACACAGTCAATGATGGCAATAGACTCAGCGGATAGCACACTCCAGAGGAGAACCAACACAGTCCAGCAAGGTATGCAATACACAGCACAGTCAATGAGAAGTATGCATACCGTGGTTCAGGAGGCAGTCAGACAGGAGTGCAGAGATACCTGAACGGCAGGAGGCCGGCAGGATGCGAAGTCCCTGGATGGGTGAAGCGGTGGTCTAGTAGGTGCAGCGCACGGGTAGGTAGACCAGCAGGGAACACAGGAAAGCGTGGAGAGCGGATCAGCAGTAGATGGATGAGTAGTGCTGAGGAGTAGCAGCAGCGGGTCTCTGCGGGAACACGGAGGTAGCCAATAGCAACCAGCAGGTGCAGTAACGATGGGACACGGGAGAGCAGAGTTGAACAGGCACTGTTGATCACGGAGAATAGCGGGTAGCAATAGTGGAGGCAGACTCAAGGAAACACGGGAGCGTTGACAAGGACTGAAGACTGAAGCGCACAGAGGCAGCGGATAGGAATCAGCCAAACAGTCACGATGAAACACAGACGGGTTGCAGGTTGAAGACTGTAGTGCACGGAGGCAGCGGATAGGAATCAGCTAGCAGTCACGATGATGAAACACAGACGAGTTGCAGGTTGAAGACTGTAGTGCACGGAGGCAGCGGATAGGAATCAGCTAGCAGTCACGATGATGAAACACAGACGAGTTGCAGGTTGAAGACTGTAGTGCACGGAGGCAGCGGATAGGCATCAGCTAACAGTCCCAATAATAAATGGTAGAGTAGAAGTGGTTAGAAGACTGTAGTGCACGGAGGCAGCGGATAGGAATCAGCTCACAGTCACGATGATACAGTAGATGGTAGAAGTGGTATGGGAACCACAGTAGGAGAAGTGGTTTGAAGACTGTAGTGCACGGAGGCAGCGGATAGGAATCAGCTCACAGTCACGATGATACAGTAGATGGTAGAAGTGGTATGGGAACCACAGTAGTAGAAGTGGTTTGGAAACCACAGAGGTAGAAGTGGTTTGGAAACCACAGGAATCAGCTGGGCTGAATAAACGAGGAAACACAGGAACACCTTCAGAGACTCATGGGGAATGAGACTCCAAGATCAGGCAACGTGGTGTTGACCACAGGTGCTTAATATAGGGAGGTTGCCTGATCTGCCAATTAAGTTAAAGGAACATACACTGAAGGTTTGGAAAGGGCTGCGCATGCGCAGTCCCTCAGGATAGAGGACGTCCACGGTTCCTAATAGTCCGGGAAGAAGCACTCACAGTCCGGTGAGTGACAGTACCCCCCCTTTTAAAGGTGGGCACAGAACGCCTGGAACCGGGCTTGTCCGGATTTTTGGAATAAAACTTCTTCAGAAGGGCAGGAGCATTAAGATCTTCAGCTTTGATCCATGAACGCTCTTCAGGACCAAAGCCCTTCCAATGAACGAGGAAACGGAGGACTCCTCGCGAAATTTTTGCATCCAATACCTCAGTAATCTCGAAATCCTCCTCCTGATGAACTTGAACTGGCTGCGGTGCTGAGGGAGGAGTCGAGAAACGATTGATAATAAGAGGTTTGAGTAAGGACACATGGAAGGCATTGGAAATCCGAAGATTCTTAGGAAGAAGAAGTTTAACACATACTGGATTGATAACTTGAATGATCCTATATGGACCAATAAAACGAGGGGCGAATTTCATAGATGGAACCTTCAAACGAATATTTTTGGTAGATAACCAAACCCGATCTCCAATTTTTAGTGGTGGAATAGCCCGCCTCTTCTTATCTGCGAAAGACTTATATTTGTTAGATGTCTTCTTTAAACAGGTTTTGACCTGAGACCAGATATTTTTGAAGGTCTGACAAGCAGTCTCCACAGCAGGAACTTGGGTGGGTGGGAGGGCAGGAAATTCCGGAAAAGACGGATGGTGACCGTAAACCACAAAGAATGGAGTTTTGGATGATGACTCATGGTACATGTTGTTATGGGCGAATTCAGCCCAAGGGAGCAATTCTACCCAGTTGTCTTGGTTGGCTGAAGAGAACATCCTAATAAAAGTCTCAAGATCTTGATTGACTCGTTCCGTTTGTCCGTTAGATTGCGGATGGTACGATGATGAGAGTGCTAATCGTATGCCCAAGGTTTTACAAAGGGCCCGCCAGAATCTGGAAACGAATTGTACTCCTCTATCTGACACAATCTCAGACGGACATCCATGGATGCGGAAGATTTCTTTAATGAAATGTTCAGCCAGAGTAGACGAGGAAGGTAAACCGGACTGAGGGACGAAATGAGCCATCTTCGAAAATCTGTCTACCACTACCCAAATAGTATTGTGATTCTTACTTGGTGGCAAATCAGTAACGAAATCCATACTAATATGGGTCCAAGGTTTGGACGGAATGGGTAGTGGTCGCAGCAACCCTGCTGGAGTTCTGCGGGAGGATTTGAACTGAGAACATAAATCACAGGAAGCAATAAACTCTTTGACGTCTCTCCTCATTGAAGGCCACCAGTAACTTCGAGAGAGAATCTCAAAGGTCTTGTGTTCACCGGCGTGTCCGGAAAAACGAGAGGCATGGAACCACGAAAGGATTTTCCTCCTCAGAGTAGGAGGCACGAGGGTCTTCCCAAATGGTAGCATTTTGGTGGATGAAGCAGCCAGAGAAATACATTTGGGGTCTAGAATAGCATGGTTGGGAACCTCTTCTACATCAGAGGACGTCACCAAAGCTCGAGATAGAGCGTCAGCTTTCTTGTTCTTAGCGGCTGGTTTGAAGGTTATAATTAATTCAAAACGGGAAAAGAAAAGAGACCATCTTGCTTGACGAGGGTTCAAGCATTGAGCAGATTGCAAATATGACAAGTTCTTATGATCCGTGAAGATCGTCACCGGATGGCGAGCTCCTTCCAACAAGTATCTCCATTCCTCCAATGCAGCTTTGATGGCCAGCAACTCCTTGTCCCCGATAGTATAGTTTTTCTCTGCGGGCAGAAGACCCCGAGAATAGAAGGCACAAGGATGTAATTTTTGTTGCTCCGAGCGTTGGGAGAGAATGGCTCCTAAGCCCACATTAGAGGCATCTACTTCTAGGAAGAAGGGAAGTGTCACATCAGGCTGTCGAAGAATGGGAGCAGACGAGAAGGACTCTTTGAGAATTTGAAAGGCTTGGAGAGCCTCAGATGACCATTGCTTAGTATTAGCCCCTTTCCGAGTTAGGGCCACAATAGGAGATGCAATGGATGAAAAGTCTTGAATGAAGCGTCTATAGTAATTGGCAAAACCTAAAAAACGCTGGATGGCACGAAGAGTAGTTGGCTGAGGCCAATGTAGTACAGCATTTACTTTGTCTGGATCCATCTTCAGGCCAACTCCGGAAACTATATACCCCAAGAATGGAATCTGGGGTAATTCGAATGAACATTTTTCCAATTTACAGAACAATGAGTTTTTCCGTAGTCTGGAGAGGACCTCTGCCACATGTTGGTGATGAGAAGGCAGGTCCTGTGAGAAGATCAATATGTCGTCCAGGTAGACAACGACACATACATATAATAAGTCCCGAAAGATCTCATTGATGAAACCCTGGAAAACAGCGGGGGCATTACACAGCCCGAAGGGCATTACTAAATATTCGTAATGCCCATCTCTGGTGTTGAACGCGGTCTTCCATTCGTCACCGGAACGGATTCTAATTAAATTGTAGGCACCACGAAGATCCAACTTAGTAAATATCCGAGCTCCCTTGATGCGATCAAATAGCTCAGTGATCAGCGGAATGGGATACCGATTCTTGATAGTAATGGCGTTGAGTCCACGAAAATCTATACAAGGGCGTAATGATCCATCCTTCTTTTTGACGAAGAAGAACCCAGCTCCAGCGGGAGAGGTGGAAGGTCGAATGAAGCCGCGCTGGAGATTCTCCTGTATGTACTCAGATGTGGCTTGAGTTTCAGGTAACGAGAGAGGATAGACCCGGCCCCTGGGAGGAGTCTTGCCAGGTAGAAGGTCGATCGGACAATCCCAAGAACGATGAGGAGGAAGACGTTCAGACTGAGCTTTATCAAACACATCGGCAAATGAAGCATACTGAGGAGGGAGTCCCGGGGAGGAATATGCGATGGAAGATTGCTGTACTTTAAGAGGAATAACTTGAGAAAGACAACGCTGGTGACATTCAGACCCCCAAGACATAACTTGAGGAGTGCGCCAGTCAATCTGGGGAGAGTGACACTGAAGCCATGGAAGGCCTAAGACAATCGGACTTGTCGTAACTGGAAGAATTAAAAACGAAATTTCTTCATGGTGTAGTGCACCAATCTGAAGGGTTACTGGAGACGTACTCTGGGTGATGAGACCGTTGATGAGACGTGATCCATCTATAGCCGTCACAGTAATGGGTGTTTTTAAAGTGATCACTGGTAGGGACCATTGATTCACTAGTGATTTAGAAATGAAATTTCCTGCTGCTCCGGAATCAATCAATGCCTGGGACTCAAAGGATTTGGTAGCAAAGGAGATCGTAACCTCAAAAGCGCAGACTTTAGATTTCATAAACGATGGAGAGGACTCCAGGGACCCTAACTTCACCTCTCCAGAACTAGTTAGGGCCTGGCATTTCCCGATCTCTTAGGGCAAGAGCTGAGCATATGCGTGGAATCAGCACAATAGATACAGAGTCTATTCTTTACTCTTCGTCTCCTCTCCTCTGAAGATAATTTGGAACGTCCTATCTCCATGGGAATCACAGAGGATGGAGCTGGACGAAATTGAGGGTTTGAACGAAGAGGTGCTTTGACAGCCGTTGTTTTCTCAGACTCTCTTTCACGAAATCTCATATCTACACGATGGCAAAGAGAGATCAAATCTTCTAGTGACGAAGGAAGCTCTTGGGTAGTCAGTGCATCTTTAATTTTATCGGAGAGCCCCTGCCAGAAGGCGGCAACTAATGCTTCAGTGTTCCACTGAAGTTCAGAGGCTAGGATCCTAAATTGAATGACATACTGTCCTACTGTATGGGAGCCTTGTCGCAAACGAAGAATGCTGGAAGCAGCGGAAGTCACACGACCTGGTTCATCGAACACACTTCGGAACGTGGAAATGAATTTGGCACTATCTTGTAGAATTGGATCGTTTCTCTCCCACAGAGGGGAGGCCCAAGCCAGGGCTTGTCCAGAAAACAATGAGATAAGATAGGCCACTCTGGAACGATGGGTAGAAAAATTTTGAGGTTGGAGTTCAAAATGGACTGAACATTGGTTAAGGAAACCTCTACAAGTTTTGGGGTCCCCGTCATATTTTGACGGAGTAGGCAGGTGAAGCGTAGGAGCTGTAGACACCTGGGATGGCACTGGGGAAACGGAGGCAAGCACAGGAGCTTCAATATTAGCTGTAACAGTCTGTCCAGATGTTCCTTGGGAGGTTAACGATTGGTAACATTGAAGTAACAGCTGTTGGCGAGCATCCTGTTGCTCCACACGGCTGACCAGATGCTGCAGCATCTCCTTAGCGGTAGGTTCCGTATCTGGGTCTGTCATGGCCTGATCTTACTGTCACGGGCACTAGGAGTCTTTACCCAGGGATCACCAGGTGATAGGCTTACCAGAGCAGTATAGGTGGTAATATGGTACTCTGGTAGCAGGGTGATCACGGAACAGGAAATAGCAGGTGATGAGATGCTCAGGAAAGTCTATGACTAGCAGCACTGGCAATATGGAGGTAGTAATACACGAGGAACTGTATGGACAAAGGACACGTGAAGGTAGTCAGTGGTCTGCGGTAGCAAGTTGTACCACTGCTATAGTGAGGAGGAATGTCCAACAGAAACGAGGGGGTGATGAGAGTCAGCGGTCTGCAGATAGCAAGTTGTACCGCTGTCTGAGTGAAGGAGTGGAATCCAAGTGGAGGTATCCGGGTAGTCAGTGGTCTGCGATAGCAAGTTGTACCACTGCTATGTGAGAGGATACTGGAACAGGTGATACAGGAAACAGGGATCAGTGGTCTGCCTTCAGCAAGTTGTACCACTGAATATATATGTGAGGAGGTGCACGGGGAGAGACTGCAACACAAGATATACACGGGCACCTTGACTTTGAACCACAGTGATATGCACAATATAAATGTATAGATGACTGAACAATACTGCCAATATAGAAAGTCTCTTGAAGTAGTCCAGCATAAGATAACACAGTCAATGATGGCAATAGACTCAGCGGATAGCACACTCCAGAGGAGAACCAACACAGTCCAGCAAGGTATGCAATACACAGCACAGTCAATGAGAAGTATGCATACCGTGGTTCAGGAGGCAGTCAGACAGGAGTGCAGAGATACCTGAACGGCAGGAGGCCGGCAGGATGCGAAGTCCCTGGATGGGTGAAGCGGTGGTCTAGTAGGTGCAGCGCACGGGTAGGTAGACCAGCAGGGAACACAGGAAAGCGTGGAGAGCGGATCAGCAGTAGATGGATGAGTAGTGCTGAGGAGTAGCAGCAGCGGGTCTCTGCGGGAACACGGAGGTAGCCAATAGCAACCAGCAGGTGCAGTAACGATGGGACACGGGAGAGCAGAGTTGAACAGGCACTGTTGATCACGGAGAATAGCGGGTAGCAATAGTGGAGGCAGACTCAAGGAAACACGGGAGCGTTGACAAGGACTGAAGACTGAAGCGCACAGAGGCAGCGGATAGGAATCAGCCAAACAGTCACGATGAAACACAGACGGGTTGCAGGTTGAAGACTGTAGTGCACGGAGGCAGCGGATAGGAATCAGCTAGCAGTCACGATGATGAAACACAGACGAGTTGCAGGTTGAAGACTGTAGTGCACGGAGGCAGCGGATAGGAATCAGCTAGCAGTCACGATGATGAAACACAGACGAGTTGCAGGTTGAAGACTGTAGTGCACGGAGGCAGCGGATAGGCATCAGCTAACAGTCCCAATAATAAATGGTAGAGTAGAAGTGGTTAGAAGACTGTAGTGCACGGAGGCAGCGGATAGGAATCAGCTCACAGTCACGATGATACAGTAGATGGTAGAAGTGGTATGGGAACCACAGTAGGAGAAGTGGTTTGAAGACTGTAGTGCACGGAGGCAGCGGATAGGAATCAGCTCACAGTCACGATGATACAGTAGATGGTAGAAGTGGTATGGGAACCACAGTAGTAGAAGTGGTTTGGAAACCACAGAGGTAGAAGTGGTTTGGAAACCACAGGAATCAGCTGGGCTGAATAAACGAGGAAACACAGGAACACCTTCAGAGACTCATGGGGAATGAGACTCCAAGATCAGGCAACGTGGTGTTGACCACAGGTGCTTAATATAGGGAGGTTGCCTGATCTGCCAATTAAGTTAAAGGAACATACACTGAAGGTTTGGAAAGGGCTGCGCATGCGCAGTCCCTCAGGATAGAGGACGTCCACGGTTCCTAATAGTCCGGGAAGAAGCACTCACAGTCCGGTGAGTGACAGTACCCCCCCCTTTTAAAGGTGGGCACAGAACGCCTGGAACCGGGCTTGTCCGGATTTTTGGAATAAAACTTCTTCAGAAGGGCAGGAGCATTAAGATCTTCAGCTTTGATCCATGAACGCTCTTCAGGACCAAAGCCCTTCCAATGAACGAGGAAACGGAGGACTCCTCGCGAAATTTTTGCATCCAATACCTCAGTAATCTCGAAATCCTCCTCCTGATGAACTTGAACTGGCTGCGGTGCTGAGGGAGGAGTCGAGAAACGATTGATAATAAGAGGTTTGAGTAAGGACACATGGAAGGCATTGGAAATCCGAAGATTCTTAGGAAGAAGAAGTTTAACACATACTGGATTGATAACTTGAATGATCCTATATGGACCAATAAAACGAGGGGCGAATTTCATAGATGGAACCTTCAAACGAATATTTTTGGTAGATAACCAAACCCGATCTCCAATTTTTAGTGGTGGAATAGCCCGCCTCTTCTTATCTGCGAAAGACTTATATTTGTTAGATGTCTTCTTTAAACAGGTTTTGACCTGAGACCAGATATTTTTGAAGGTCTGACAAGCAGTCTCCACAGCAGGAACTTGGGTGGGTGGGAGGGCAGGAAATTCCGGAAAAGACGGATGGTGACCGTAAACCACAAAGAATGGAGTTTTGGATGATGACTCATGGTACATGTTGTTATGGGCGAATTCAGCCCAAGGGAGCAATTCTACCCAGTTGTCTTGGTTGGCTGAAGAGAACATCCTAATAAAAGTCTCAAGATCTTGATTGACTCGTTCCGTTTGTCCGTTAGATTGCGGATGGTACGATGATGAGAGTGCTAATCGTATGCCCAAGGTTTTACAAAGGGCCCGCCAGAATCTGGAAACGAATTGTACTCCTCTATCTGACACAATCTCAGACGGACATCCATGGATGCGGAAGATTTCTTTAATGAAATGTTCAGCCAGAGTAGACGAGGAAGGTAAACCGGACTGAGGGACGAAATGAGCCATCTTCGAAAATCTGTCTACCACTACCCAAATAGTATTGTGATTCTTACTTGGTGGCAAATCAGTAACGAAATCCATACTAATATGGGTCCAAGGTTTGGACGGAATGGGTAGTGGTCGCAGCAACCCTGCTGGAGTTCTGCGGGAGGATTTGAACTGAGAACATAAATCACAGGAAGCAATAAACTCTTTGACGTCTCTCCTCATTGAAGGCCACCAGTAACTTCGAGAGAGAATCTCAAAGGTCTTGTGTTCACCGGCGTGTCCGGAAAAACGAGAGGCATGGAACCACGAAAGGATTTTCCTCCTCAGAGTAGGAGGCACGAGGGTCTTCCCAAATGGTAGCATTTTGGTGGATGAAGCAGCCAGAGAAATACATTTGGGGTCTAGAATAGCATGGTTGGGAACCTCTTCTACATCAGAGGACGTCACCAAAGCTCGAGATAGAGCGTCAGCTTTCTTGTTCTTAGCGGCTGGTTTGAAGGTTATAATTAATTCAAAACGGGAAAAGAAAAGAGACCATCTTGCTTGACGAGGGTTCAAGCATTGAGCAGATTGCAAATATGACAAGTTCTTATGATCCGTGAAGATCGTCACCGGATGGCGAGCTCCTTCCAACAAGTATCTCCATTCCTCCAATGCAGCTTTGATGGCCAGCAACTCCTTGTCCCCGATAGTATAGTTTTTCTCTGCGGGCAGAAGACCCCGAGAATAGAAGGCACAAGGATGTAATTTTTGTTGCTCCGAGCGTTGGGAGAGAATGGCTCCTAAGCCCACATTAGAGGCATCTACTTCTAGGAAGAAGGGAAGTGTCACATCAGGCTGTCGAAGAATGGGAGCAGACGAGAAGGACTCTTTGAGAATTTGAAAGGCTTGGAGAGCCTCAGATGACCATTGCTTAGTATTAGCCCCTTTCCGAGTTAGGGCCACAATAGGAGAGGCAATGGATGAAAAGTCTTGAATGAAGCGTCTATAGTAATTGGCAAAACCTAAAAAACGCTGGATGGCACGAAGAGTAGTTGGCTGAGGCCAATGTAGTACAGCATTTACTTTGTCTGGATCCATCTTCAGGCCAACTCCGGAAACTATATACCCCAAGAATGGAATCTGGGGTAATTCGAATGAACATTTTTCCAATTTACAGAACAATGAGTTTTTCCGTAGTCTGGAGAGGACCTCTGCCACATGTTGGTGATGAGAAGGCAGGTCCTGTGAGAAGATCAATATGTCGTCCAGGTAGACAACGACACATACATATAATAAGTCCCGAAAGATCTCATTGATGAAACCCTGGAAAACAGCGGGGGCATTACACAGCCCGAAGGGCATTACTAAATATTCGTAATGCCCATCTCTGGTGTTGAACGCGGTCTTCCATTCGTCACCGGAACGGATTCTAATTAAATTGTAGGCACCACGAAGATCCAACTTAGTAAATATCCGAGCTCCCTTGATGCGATCAAATAGCTCAGTGATCAGCGGAATGGGATACCGATTCTTGATAGTAATGGCGTTGAGTCCACGAAAATCTATACAAGGGCGTAATGATCCATCCTTCTTTTTGACGAAGAAGAACCCAGCTCCAGCGGGAGAGGTGGAAGGTCGAATGAAGCCGCGCTGGAGATTCTCCTGTATGTACTCAGATGTGGCTTGAGTTTCAGGTAACGAGAGAGGATAGACCCGGCCCCTGGGAGGAGTCTTGCCAGGTAGAAGGTCGATCGGACAATCCCAAGAACGATGAGGAGGAAGACGTTCAGACTGAGCTTTATCAAACACATCGGCAAATGAAGCATACTGAGGAGGGAGTCCCGGGGAGGAATATGCGATGGAAGATTGCTGTACTTTAAGAGGAATAACTTGAGAAAGACAACGCTGGTGACATTCAGACCCCCAAGACATAACTTGAGGAGTGCGCCAGTCAATCTGGGGAGAGTGACACTGAAGCCATGGAAGGCCTAAGACAATCGGACTTGTCGTAACTGGAAGAATTAAAAACGAAATTTCTTCATGGTGTAGTGCACCAATCTGAAGGGTTACTGGAGACGTACTCTGGGTGATGAGACCGTTGATGAGACGTGATCCATCTATAGCCGTCACAGTAATGGGTGTTTTTAAAGTGATCACTGGTAGGGACCATTGATTCACTAGTGATTTAGAAATGAAATTTCCTGCTGCTCCGGAATCAATCAATGCCTGGGACTCAAAGGATTTGGTAGCAAAGGAGATCGTAACCTCAAAAGCGCAGACTTTAGATTTCATAAACGATGGAGAGGACTCCAGGGACCCTAACTTCACCTCTCCAGAACTAGTTAGGGCCTGGCATTTCCCGATCTCTTAGGGCAAGAGCTGAGCATATGCGTGGAATCAGCACAATAGATACAGAGTCTATTCTTTACTCTTCGTCTCCTCTC
Source organism: Mixophyes fleayi (assembly GCF_038048845.1). Lineage (NCBI taxonomy): Eukaryota > Metazoa > Chordata > Amphibia > Anura > Limnodynastidae > Mixophyes > Mixophyes fleayi. Next base: position 312,877 of record NW_027448410.1, read on the forward strand.
CTCTGAAGATAATTTGGAACGTCCTATCTCCATGGGAATCACAGAGGATGGAGCTGGACGAAATTGAGGGTTTGAACGAAGAGGTGCTTTGACAGCCGTTGTTTTCTCAGACTCTCTTTCACGAAATCTCATATCTACACGATGGCAAAGAGAGATCAAATCTTCTAGTGACGAAGGAAGCTCTTGGGTAGTCAGTGCATCTTTAATTTTATCGGAGAGCCCCTGCCAGAAGGCGGCAACTAATGCTTCAGTGTTCCACTGAAGTTCAGAGGCTAGGATCCTAAATTGAATGACATACTGTCCTACTGTATGGGAGCCTTGTCGCAAACGAAGAATGCTGGAAGCAGCGGAAGTCACACGACCTGGTTCATCGAACACACTTCGGAACGTGGAAATGAATTTGGCACTATCTTGTAGAATTGGATCGTTTCTCTCCCACAGAGGGGAGGCCCAAGCCAGGGCTTGTCCAGAAAACAATGAGATAAGATAGGCCACTCTGGAACGATGGGTAGAAAAATTTTGAGGTTGGAGTTCAAAATGGACTGAACATTGGTTAAGGAAACCTCTACAAGTTTTGGGGTCCCCGTCATATTTTGACGGAGTAGGCAGGTGAAGCGTAGGAGCTGTAGACACCTGGGATGGCACTGGGGAAACGGAGGCAAGCACAGGAGCTTCAATATTAGCTGTAACAGTCTGTCCAGATGTTCCTTGGGAGGTTAACGATTGGTAACATTGAAGTAACAGCTGTTGGCGAGCATCCTGTTGCTCCACACGGCTGACCAGATGCTGCAGCATCTCCTTAGCGGTAGGTTCCGTATCTGGGTCTGTCATGGCCTGATCTTACTGTCACGGGCACTAGGAGTCTTTACCCAGGGATCACCAGGTGATAGGCTTACCAGAGCAGTATAGGTGGTAATATGGTACTCTGGTAGCAGGGTGATCACGGAACAGGAAATAGCAGGTGATGAGATGCTCAGGAAAGTCTATGACTAGCAGCACTGGCAATATGGAGGTAGTAATACACGAGGAACTGTATGGACAAAGGACACGTGAAGGTAGTCAGTGGTCTGCGGTAGCAAGTTGTACCACTGCTATAGTGAGGAGGAATGTCCAACAGAAACGAGGGGGTGATGAGAGTCAGCGGTCTGCAGATAGCAAGTTGTACCGCTGTCTGAGTGAAGGAGTGGAATCCAAGTGGAGGTATCCGGGTAGTCAGTGGTCTGCGATAGCAAGTTGTACCACTGCTATGTGAGAGGATACTGGAACAGGTGATACAGGAAACAGGGATCAGTGGTCTGCCTTCAGCAAGTTGTACCACTGAATATATATGTGAGGAGGTGCACGGGGAGAGACTGCAACACAAGATATACACGGGCACCTTGACTTTGAACCACAGTGATATGCACAATATAAATGTATAGATGACTGAACAATACTGCCAATATAGAAAGTCTCTTGAAGTAGTCCAGCATAAGATAACACAGTCAATGATGGCAATAGACTCAGCGGATAGCACACTCCAGAGGAGAACCAACACAGTCCAGCAAGGTATGCAATACACAGCACAGTCAATGAGAAGTATGCATACCGTGGTTCAGGAGGCAGTCAGACAGGAGTGCAGAGATACCTGAACGGCAGGAGGCCGGCAGGATGCGAAGTCCCTGGATGGGTGAAGCGGTGGTCTAGTAGGTGCAGCGCACGGGTAGGTAGACCAGCAGGGAACACAGGAAAGCGTGGAGAGCGGATCAGCAGTAGATGGATGAGTAGTGCTGAGGAGTAGCAGCAGCGGGTCTCTGCGGGAACACGGAGGTAGCCAATAGCAACCAGCAGGTGCAGTAACGATGGGACACGGGAGAGCAGAGTTGAACAGGCACTGTTGATCACGGAGAATAGCGGGTAGCAATAGTGGAGGCAGACTCAAGGAAACACGGGAGCGTTGACAAGGACTGAAGACTGAAGCGCACAGAGGCAGCGGATAGGAATCAGCCAAACAGTCACGATGAAACACAGACGGGTTGCAGGTTGAAGACTGTAGTGCACGGAGGCAGCGGATAGGAATCAGCTAGCAGTCACGATGATGAAACACAGACGAGTTGCAGGTTGAAGACTGTAGTGCACGGAGGCAGCGGATAGGAATCAGCTAGCAGTCACGATGATGAAACACAGACGAGTTGCAGGTTGAAGACTGTAGTGCACGGAGGCAGCGGATAGGCATCAGCTAACAGTCCCAATAATAAATGGTAGAGTAGAAGTGGTTAGAAGACTGTAGTGCACGGAGGCAGCGGATAGGAATCAGCTCACAGTCACGATGATACAGTAGATGGTAGAAGTGGTATGGGAACCACAGTAGGAGAAGTGGTTTGAAGACTGTAGTGCACGGAGGCAGCGGATAGGAATCAGCTCACAGTCACGATGATACAGTAGATGGTAGAAGTGGTATGGGAACCACAGTAGTAGAAGTGGTTTGGAAACCACAGAGGTAGAAGTGGTTTGGAAACCACAGGAATCAGCTGGGCTGAATAAACGAGGAAACACAGGAACACCTTCAGAGACTCATGGGGAATGAGACTCCAAGATCAGGCAACGTGGTGTTGACCACAGGTGCTTAATATAGGGAGGTTGCCTGATCTGCCAATTAAGTTAAAGGAACATACACTGAAGGTTTGGAAAGGGCTGCGCATGCGCAGTCCCTCAGGATAGAGGACGTCCACGGTTCCTAATAGTCCGGGAAGAAGCACTCACAGTCCGGTGAGTGACAGTACCCCCCCCTTTTAAAGGTGGGCACAGAACGCCTGGAACCGGGCTTGTCCGGATTTTTGGAATAAAACTTCTTCAGAAGGGCAGGAGCATTAAGATCTTCAGCTTTGATCCATGAACGCTCTTCAGGACCAAAGCCCTTCCAATGAACGAGGAAACGGAGGACTCCTCGCGAAATTTTTGCATCCAATACCTCAGTAATCTCGAAATCCTCCTCCTGATGAACTTGAACTGGCTGCGGTGCTGAGGGAGGAGTCGAGAAACGATTGATAATAAGAGGTTTGAGTAAGGACACATGGAAGGCATTGGAAATCCGAAGATTCTTAGGAAGAAGAAGTTTAACACATACTGGATTGATAACTTGAATGATCCTATATGGACCAATAAAACGAGGGGCGAATTTCATAGATGGAACCTTCAAACGAATATTTTTGGTAGATAACCAAACCCGATCTCCAATTTTTAGTGGTGGAATAGCCCG
>NW_027448411.1:0-43232 GCF_038048845.1 Mixophyes fleayi
TAGAAACAAGAATTATGTAAAAGGATAGATGTAAATCATTGTTTCTAGAGAAAGTGAGACAGGAATTGCAAAAAAGCGTTGTTTTTGGACGGCAATGAAGAAATGACTATGTTTTGCGATTTCTCGTGCTCAGAAAGACTTAGAAAGTTGATAATTGTGGGCAATGTTAGAAATGTCATGAGAAAGAAGAATTATGTAAAAGGATTGATGTAAATCATTGTTTCTAGAGAAAGTGAGACAGAAATGCAAAAAAGCGTTGTTTTTGGACGGCAATGAAGAAATGACTATGTTTTGCGATTTCTCGTGCTCAGAAAGACTGAGAAAGTTGATAATTGTGGGCAATGTTAGAAATGTCATGAGAAACAAGAATTATGTAAAAGGATTGATGTAAATCATTGTTTGTAGAGAGAAGTGAGACAGGAATGCAAAAAAGCGTTGTTTTTTGTACGGCAATGAAGAAATGACTATGTTTTGCGATTTCTCCTGCTCAGAAAGACTTAGAAAGTTGATAATTGTGGGCAATGTTAGAAATGTCATGAGAAACAAGAATTATGTAAAGGATTGATGTAAATCATTGTTTCTAAGAGAAAGTGAGACAGGAATGCAAAAAAGCGTTGTTTTTGTACGGCAATGAAGAAATGACTATGTTTTGCAATTTCTCCTGCTCAGAAAGACTTAGAAAGTTGATAATTGTGGGCAATGTTAGAAATGTCATGAGAAACAAGAATTATGTAAAAGGATTGATGTAAATAATTGTTTCTAAGAGAAAGTGAGACAGGAATGCAAAAAAGCGTTGTTTTGGACGGCAATGAAGAAATGACTATGTTTTGCGATTTCTCCTGCTCAGAAAGACTTAGAAAGTTGATAATTGTGGGCAATGTTAGAATGTCATTGAGAAACAAGAATTATGTAAAAGGATTGATGTAAATCATTGTTTCTAAGAGAAAGTGAGACAGGAATGCAAAAAAAGCGTTGTTTTTGGACGGCAATGAGAAATGACTATGTTTGCGATTTCTCGTGCTCAGAAAGACTTAGAAAGTTGATAATTGTGGGCAATGTTAGAAATGTCATGAGAAACAAGAATTATGTAAAAGGATTGATGTAAATCATTGTTTCTAAGAGAAAGTGAGACAGGAATGCAAAAAGCGTTGTTTTTGGACGGCAATGAAGAAATGACTATGTTTTGCGATTTCTCGTGGTCAGAAAGACTGAGAAAGTTTATAATTGTGTGCAATGTTAGAAATGTCATGAGAAACAAGAATTATGTAAAAGGATTGATGTAAATCATTGTTTACAAGAGAAAGTGAGACAGGAATGTAAAAAAGCGTTGTTTTTGTACGGCAATGAAGAAATGACTATGTTTTGCAATTTCTCCTGCTCAGAAAGACTTAGAAAGTTGATAATTGTGGGCAATGTTAGAAATGTCATGAGAAGCAAGAATTATGTAAAAGGATTGATGTAAATCATTGTTTCTAAGAGAAAGTGAGACAGGAATGCAAAAAAGCGTTGTTTTTGTACGGCAATGAAGAAATGACTATGTTTTGCGATTTCTCCTGCTCAGAAAGACTTAGAAAGTTGATAATTGTGGGCAATGTTAGAAATGTCATGAGAAACAAGAATTATGTAAAAGGATTGATGTAAATCATTGTTTCTAAGAGAAAGTGAGACAGGAATGCAAAAAAGCGTTGTTTTTGTACGGCAATGAAGAAATGACTATGTTTTGCGATTTCTCCTGCTCAGAAGACTTAGAAAGTTGATAATTGTGGGCAATGTTAGAAATGTCATGAGAAAACAAGAATTATGTAAAAGGATTGATGTAAATCATTGTTTCTAAGAGAAAGTGAGACAGGAATGCAAAAAGCGTTGTTTTTGGACGGCAATGAAGAAATGACTATGTTTTGCGATTTCTCGTGCTCAGAAAGACTGAGAAAGTTGATAATTGTGGGCAATGTTAGAAATGTCATGAGAAACAAGAATTATGTAAAAGTATTGATGTAAATCATTGTTTCTAAGAGAAAGTGAGACAGGAATGCAAAAAAGCGTTGTTTTTGGACGGCAATGAAGAAATGACTATGTTTTACGATTTCTCGTGCTCAGAAAGACTTAGAAAGTTGATAATTGTGGGCAATGTTAGAAATGTCATGAGAAACAAGAATTATGTAAAAGGATTGATGTAAATCATTGTTCTAAGAGAAAGTGAGACAGGAATGCAAAAAAGCGTTGTTTTTGTACGGCAATGAAGAATGACTATGTTTTGCGATTTCTCCTGCTCAGAAAGACTTAGAAAGTTGATAATTGTGGGGCAATGTTAGAAATGTCATGAGAAACAAGAATTATGTAAAAGGATTGATGTAAAATCATTGTTTCTAAGAGAAAGTGAGACAGGAATGCAAAAAAGCGTTGTTTTTGGACGGCAATGAAGAAATGACTATGTTTTGCGATTTCTCCTGCTCAGAAAGACTTAGAAAGTTGATAATTGTGGGCAATGTTAGAAATGTCATGAGAAACAAGAATTATGTAAAAGGATTGATGTAAATCATTGTTTCTAAGAGAAAGTGAGACAGGAATGCAAAAAAGCGTTGTTTTTGGACGGCAATGAAGAAATGACTATGTTTTGCGATTTCTCGTGCCTCAGAAAGACTGAGAAAGTTGATAATTGTGGGCAATGTTAGAAATGTCATGAGAAACAAGAATTATGTAAAAGGATTGATGTAAATCATTTGTTTACAAGAGAAAGTGAGGACAGGAATGCAAAAAAGCGTTGTTTTTGTACGGCAATGAAGAAATGACTATGTTTTGCGATTTCTCCTGCTCAGAAAGACTTAGAAAGTTGATAATTGTGGGCAATGTTAGAAATGTCATTGAGAAACAAGAATTATGTAAAAGGATTGATGTAAATCATTGTTTGTAAGAGAAAGTGAGACAGGAATGCAAAAAAGCGTTGTTTTTGGACGGCAATGAAGAAATGACATGTTTTTGCGATTTCTCCTGCTCAGAAAGACTTAGAAAGTTGATAATTGTGGGCAATGTTAGAAATGTCATGAGAAACAAGAATTATGTAAAAGGATTCATGTAAATCATTGTTTCTAAGAGAAAGTGAAACAGGAATGCAAAAAAGCGTTGTTTTTGGACGGCAATGAAGAAATGACTATGTTTTGCGATTTCTCCTGCTCAGAAAGACTTAGAAAGTTGATTAATTGTGGGCAATGTTAGAAATGTCATGAGAAACAAGAATTATGTAAAAGTATTGATGTAAATCATTGTTTCTAAGAGAAAGTGAGACAGGAATGCAAAAAAGCGTTGTTTTTGGACGGCAATGAAGAAATGACTATGTTTTACGATTTCTCGTGCTCAGAAAGACTTAGAAAGTTGATAATTGTGGGCAATGTTAGAAATGTCATGAGAAACAAGAATTATGTAAAAGGATTGATGTAAATCATTGTTTCTAAGAGAAAGTGAGACAGGAATGCAAAAAAGCGTTGTTTTTGGACGGCAATGAAGAAATGACTATGTTTTGCGATTTCTCCTGCTCAGAAAGACTTAGAAAGTTGATAATTGTGGGGCAATGTTAGAAATGTCATGAGAAACAAGAATTATGTAAAAGGATTGATGTAAATCATTGTTTCTAAGAGAAAGTGAGACAGGAATGCAAAAAAGCGTTGTTTTTGGACGGCAATGAAGAAATGACTATGTTTTGCGATTTCTCGTGCTCAGAAAGACTTAGAAAGTTGATAATTGTGGGCAATGTTAGAAATGTCATGAGAAACAAGAATTATGTAAAAGGATTGATGTAAATCATTGTTTGTAAGAGAAAGTGAGACAGGAATGCAAAAAAGCGTTGTTTTTGTACGGCAATGAAAGAAATGACTATGTTTTGCGATTTCTCCTGCTCAGAAAGACTTAGAAAGTTGATAATTGTGGGCAAATGTTAGAAATGTCATGAGAAACAAGAATTATGTAAAAGGATTGATGTAAATCATTGTTTCTAAGAGAAAGTGAGACAGGAATGCAAAAAAGCGTTGTTTTTGTACGGCAATGAAGAAATGACTATGTTTTGCAATTTCTCCTGCTCAGAAAGACTTAGAAAGTTGATAATTGTGGGCAATGTTAGAAATGTCATGAGAAACAAGAATTATGTAAAAGGATTGATGTAAATAATTGTTTCTAAGAGAAAGTGAGACAGGAATGCAAAAAAGCGTTGTTTTTGGACGGCAATGAAGAAATGACTATGTTTTGCGATTTCTCCTGCTCAGAAAGACTTAGAAAGTGATAATTGTGGGCAATGTTAGAAAATGTCATGAGAAACAAGAATTATGTAAAAGGATTGATGTAAATCATTGTTTCTAAGAGAAAGTGAGACAGGAATGCAATAAAAGCGTTGTTTTTGGACGGCAATGAAGAAATGACTATGTTTGCGATTTCTCCTGCTCAGAAAGACTTAGAAAGTTGATAATTGTGGGCAATGTTAGAAATGTCATGAGAAACAAGAATTATGTAAAAGGATTGATGTAAATCATTGTTTCTAAGAGAAAGTGAGACAGGAATGCAAAAAGCGTTGTTTTTGGACGGCAATGAAGAAATGACTATGTTTTGCGATTTCTCGTGGTCAGAAAGACTGAGAAAGTTTATAATTGTGTGCAATGTTAGAAATGTCATGAGAAACAAGAATTATGTAAAAGGATTGATGTAAATCATTGTTTACAAGAGAAAGTGAGGACAGGAATGCAAAAAAGCGTTGTTTTTGTACGGCAATGAAGAAATGACTATGTTTTGCAATTTCTCCTGCTCAGAACGACTTAGAAGTTGATAATTGTGGGCAATGTTAGAAATGTCATGAGAAGCAAGGAATTATGTAAAAGGATTGATGTAAATCATTGTTTCTAAGAGAAAGTGAGACAGGAATGCAAAAAAAGCGTTGTTTTTGGACGGCAATGAAGAAATGACTATGTTTTGCGATTTCTCCTGCTCAGAAAGACTTAGAAAGTTGATAATTGTGGGCAAATGTTAGAAATGTCATGAGAAACAAGAATTATGTTAAAAGGATTGATGTAAATCATTGTTTCTAAGAGAAAGTGAGACAGGATGCAAAAAAGCGTTGTTTTTGTACGGCAATGAAGAAATGACTATGTTTTGCGATTTCTCCTGCTCAGAAAGACTTAGAAAGTTGATATTGTGGGCAATGTTAGAAATGTCATGAGAAACAAGAATTATGTAAAAGGATTGATGTAAATCATTGTTTCTAAGAGAAAGTGAGACAGGAATGCAAAAAAGCGTTGTTTTGGACCGGCAATGAAGAAATGACTATGTTTTGCGATTCTCGTGCTCAGAAAGACTGAGAAAGTTGATAATTGTGGGCAATGTTAGAAATGTCATGAGAAACAAGAATTATGTAAAAGTATTGATGTAAAATCATTGTTTCTAAGAGAAAGTGAGACAGGAATGCAAAAAAAGCGTTGTTTTGGACGGCAATGAAGAAATGACTATGTTTTACGATTTCTCGTGCTCAGAAAGACTTAGAAAGTTGATAATTGTGGGCAATGTTAGAAATGTCATGAGAAACAAGAATTATGTAAAAGGATTGATGTAAATCATTGTTTCTAAGAGAAAGTGAGACAGGAATGCAAAAAAGCGTTGTTTTTGGGACGGCAATGAAGAAATGACTATGTTTTGCGATTTCTCCTGCTCAGAAAGACTAGAAAGTTGATAATTGTGGGCAATGTTAGAAATGTCATGAGAAACAAGAATTATGTAAAGGATTGATGTAAATCATTGTTTCTAAGAGAAAGTGAGACAGGAATGCAAAAAAGCGTTGTTTTTGGACGGCAAATGAAGAAATGACTATGTTTTGTGATTTCTCCTGCTCAGAAAGACTTAGAAAGTTGATAATTGTGGGCAATGTTAGAAATGTCATGAGAAACAAGAATTATGTAAAAGGATTGATGTAAATCATTGTTTCTAAGAGAAAGTGAGACAGGAATGCAAAAAAGCGTTGTTTTTGGACGGCAATGAGAAAATGACTATGTTTTGCGATTTCTCGTGCTCAGAAAGACTTAGAAAGTTGATAATTGTGGGCAATGTTAGAAAATGTCATGAGAAACAAGAATTATGTAAAAGGATTGATGTAAATCATTGTTTACAAGAGAAAGTGAGACAGGAATGCAAAAAAGCGGTGTTTTTGTACGGCAATGAAGAAAATGACTATGTTTTGCGATTTCTCGTGCTCAGAAAGACTTAGAAAGTTGATAATTGTGGGCAATGTTAGAAATGTCATGAGAAACAAGAATTATGTAAAAGTATTGATGTAAATCATTGTTTCTAAGAGAAAGTGAGACAGGAATGCAAAAAGCATTGTTTTTGGACGGCAATGAAGAAATCACTATGTTTTACGATTTCTCGTGCTCAGAAAGACTTAGAAAGTTGATAATTGTGGGCAATGTTAGAATGTCATGAGAAACAAGAATTATGTAAAAGGATTGATGTAAATCATTGTTTCTAAGAGAAAGTGAGACAGGAATGCAAAAAAGCGTTGTTTTTGGACGGCAATGAAGAAATGACTATGTTTTGCGATTTCTCCTGCTCAGAAAGACTTAGAAAGTTGATAATTGTGGGCAATGTTAGAAATGTCATGAGAAACAAGAATTATGTAAAAGGATGATGTAAATCATTGTTTCTAAGAGAAAGTGAGACAGGAATGCAAAAAAGCGTTGTTTTGGACGGCAATGAAGAAATGACTATGTTTTGCGATTTCTCCTGCTCAGAAAGACTTAGAAAGTTGATAATTGTGGGCAATGTTAGAAATGTCATGAGAAACAAGAATTATGTAAAAGGATTGATGTAAATCATTGTTTCTAAGAGAAAGTGAGACAGGAATGCAAAAAAGCGTTGTTTTTGGACGGCAATGAAGAAATGACTATGTTTTGCGATTTCTCGTGCTCAGAAAGACTGAGAAAGTTGATAATTGTGGGCAATGTTAGAAATGTCATGAGAAACAAGAATTATGTAAAAGGATTGATGTAAATCATTGTTTACAAGAGAAAGTGAGACAGGAATGCAAAAAAGCGTTGTTTTTGTACGGCAATGAAGAAATGACTATGTTTTGCAATTTCTCCTGCTCAGAAAGACTTAGAAAGTTGATAATTGTGGGCAATGTTAGAAATGTCATGAGAAACAAGAATTATGTAAAAGGATTGATGTAAATCATTGTTTACAGAGAAAGTGAGACAGGAATGCAAAAAAGCGTTGTTTTTGTACGGCAATGAAGAAATGACTATGTTTTGCAATTTCTCCTGCTCAGAAAGACTTAGAAAGTTGATAATTGTGGGCAATGTTAGAAATGTCATGAGAAACAAGAATTATGTAAAAGGATTGATGTAAATCATTGTTTCTAAGAGAAAGTGAGACAGGAATGCAAAAAAGCGTTGTTTTTGGACGGCAATGAAGAAATGACTATGTTTTGCGATTTCTACTGCTCAGAAAGACTTAGAAAGTTGATAATTGTGGGCAATGTTAGAAATGTCATGAGAAACAAGAATTATGTAAAATGATTGATGTAAATCATTGTTTACAAGAGAAAGTGAGACAGGAATGCAAAAAAGCGTTGTTTTGTACGGCAATTAAGAAATGACTATGTTTTGCGATTTCTCCTGCTCAGAAAGACTTAGAAAGTTGATAATTGTGGGCAATGTTAGAAATGTCATGAGAAACAAGAATTATGTAAAAGGATTGATGGAAATCATTGTTTACAAGAGAAAGTGAGACAGAATGCAAAAAAGCGTTGTTTTTGTACGGCAATGAAGAAATGACTATGTTTTGCGATTTCTCCTGCTCAGAAAGACTTAGAAAGTTGATAATTGTGGGCAATGTTAGAAATATCATGAGAAACAACAATTATGTAAAAGTATTGATGTAAATCATTGTTTCTAAGAGAAAGTGAGACAGGAATGCAAAAAAGCGTTGTTTTTGGACGGCAATGAAGAAATGACTATGTTTTACGATTTCTCGTGCTCAGAAAGACTTAGAAAGTTGATAATTGTGGGCAATGTTAGAAATGTCATGAGAAACAAGAATTATGTAAAAGGATTGATGAAAATCATTGTTTGTAAGAGAAAGTGAGACAGGAATGCAAAAAGCGTTGTTTTTGGACGGCAATGAAGAAATGACTATGTTTTGCGATTTCTCCTGCTCAGAAAGAGTTAGAAAGTTGATAATTGTGGGCAATGTTAGAAATGTCATGAGAAACAAGAATTATGTAAAAGGATTGATGTAAATCATTGTTCTAAGAGAAAGTGAGACAGGAATGCAAAAAAGCGTTGTTTTTGGACGGCAAATGAGAAATGACTATGTTTTGCGATTTCTCCTGCTCAGAAAGACTTAGAAAGTTGATAATTGTGGGCAATGTTAGAAATGTCATGAGAAACAAGAATTATGTAAAAGGATTGATGTAAATCATTGTTTCTAAGAGAAAGTGAGACAGGAATGCAAAAAGCGTTGTTTTTGGACGGCAATGAATAAATGACTATGTTTTGCGATTTCTCGTGCTCAGAAAGACTTAGAAAGGTTGATAATTGTGGGCAATGTTAGAAATGTCATGAGAAACAAGAATTATGTAAAAGGATTGATGTAAATCATTGTTTCTAAGAGAAAGTGAGACAGGAATGCAAAAAAGCGTTGTTTTTGGACGGCAATGAAGAAATGACTATGTTTTGCGATCTCTCGTGCTCAGAAAGACTGAGAAAGTTGATAATTGTGGGCAATGTTAGAAATGTCATGAGAAACAAGAATTATGTAAAAGGATTGATGTAAATCATTGTTTACAAGAGAAAGTGAGACAGGAATGCAAAAAAGCGTTGTTTTTGTACGGCAATGAAGAAATGACTATGTTTTCCAATTTCTCCTGCTCAGAAAGACTTAGAAAGTTGATAATTGTGGGCAATGTTAGAAATGTCATGAGAAACAAGAATTATGTAAAAGGATTGATGTAATCATTGTTTCTAAGAGAAAGTGAGACAGGAATGCAAAAAGCGTTGTTTTTGGACGGCAATGAAGAAATGACTATGTTTTGCGATTTCTCCTGCTCAGAAAGACTTAGAAAGTTGATAATTGTGGCAATGTTAGAAATGTCATGAGAAACAAGAATTATGTAAAAGGATTGATGTACATCATTGTTTCTAAGAGAAAGTGAGACAGGAATGCAAAAAAGCGTTGTTTTTGTACGGCAATGAAGAAATGACTATGTTTTGCAATTTCTCCTGCTCAGAAAGACTTAGAAAGTTGAAAATTGTGGGCAATGTTAGAAATGTCATGAGAAACAAGAATTATGTAAAAGGATTGATGACAATCATTGTTTGTAAGAGAAAGTGAGACAGGAATGCGAAAAAGCGTTGTTTTTGGACGGCAATGAAGAAATGACCTATGTTTTGCGATTTCTCCTGCTCAGAAGACTTAGAAAGTTGATAATTGTGGGCAATGTTAGAAATGTCATGAGAAACAAGAATTATGTAAAAGGATTGATGTAAATCATTGTTTCTAAGAGAAAGTGAGACAGGAATGCAAAAAAGCGTTGTTTTTGGACGGCAATGAAGAAATGACTATGTTTTGCGATTTCTCGTGCTCAGAAAGACTTAGAAAGTTGATAATTGTGGGCAATGTTAGAAATGTCATGAGAAACAAGAATTATGTAAAAAGATTGATGTAAATCATTGTTTCTAAGAGAAAGTGAGACAGGAATGCAAAAAAGCGTTGTTTTTGGACGGCAATGAAGAAATGACTATGTTTTGCGATTTCTCGTGCTCAGAAAGACTTAGAAAGTTGATAATTGTGGGCAATGTTAGAAATGTCATGAGAAACAAGAATTATGTAAAAGGATTGATGTAAATCATTGTTTCTAAGAGAAAGTGAGACAGGAATGCAAAAAAGCGTTGTTTTTGGACGGCAATGAAGAAATGACTATGTTTTGCGATTTCTCGTGCTCAGAAAGACTGAGAAAGTTGATAATTGTGGGCAATGTTAGAAATGTCATGAGAAACAAGAATTATGTAAAAGGATTGATGTAAATCATTGTTTACAAGAGAAAGTGAGACAGGAATGCAAAAAAGCGTTGTTTTTGTACGGCAATGAAGAAATGACTATGTTTGCGATTTCTCCTGCTCAGAAAGACTTAGAAAGTTGATAATTGTGGGCAATGTTAGAAATGTCATGAGAAACAAGAATTATGTAAAAGTATTGATGTAAATCATTGTTTCTAAGAGAAAGTGAGACAGGAATGCAAAAAAGCGTTGTTTTTGGACGGCAATGAAGAAATGACTATGTTTTACGATTTCTCGTGCTCAGAAAGACTTAGAAAGTTGATAATTGTGGGCAATGTTAGAAATGTCATGAGAAACAAGAATTATGTAAAAGGATTGATGAAAATCATTGTTTGTAAGAGAAAGTGAGACAGGAATGCAAAAAAAGCGTTGTTTTTGGACGGCAATGAAGAAATGACTATGTTTTGCGATTTCTCCTGCTCAGAAAGACTTAGAAAGTTGATAATTGTGGGCAATGTTAGAAATGTCATGAGAAACAAGAATTATGTAAAAGGATTGATGTAAATCATTGTTTCTAAGAGAAAGTGAGACAGGAATGCAAAAAAGCGTTGTTTTTGGACGGCAATGAAGAAATGACTATGTTTTGCGATTTCTCGTGCTCAGAAAGACTTAGAAAGTTGATAATTGTGGGCAATGTTAGAAATGTCATGAGAAACAAGAATTATGTAAAGGATTGATGTAAATCATTGTTTCTAAGAGAAAGTGAGACAGGAATGCAAAAAGCATTGTTTTTGGACGGCAATGTAGAAATGACTATGTTTTGCGATTTCTCGTGCTCAGAAAGACTGAGAAAGTTGATAATTGTGGGCAATGTTAGAAATGTCATATGAAACAAGAATTATGTAAAAGGATTGATGTAAATCATTGTTTACAAGAGAAAGTGAGACAGGAATGCAAAAAAGCGTTGTTTTTGTACGGCAATGAAGAAATGACTATGTTTTGCAATTTCTCCTGCTCAGAAAGACTAGAAAGTTGATAATTGTGGGCAATGTTAGAAATGTCATGAGAAACAAGAATTATGTAAAAGGATTGATGTAAATCATTGTTTCTAAGAGAAAGTGAGACAGGAATGCAAAAAAGCGTTGTTTTTGGACGGCAATGAAGAAATGACTATGTTTTGCGATTTCTCCTGCTCAGAAAGACTTAGAAAGTTGATAATTGTGGGCAATGTTAGAAATGTCATGAGAAACAAGAATTATGTAAAAGGATTGATGTAAATCATTGTTTCTAAGAGAAAGGTGAGACAGGAATGCAAAAAAAGCGTTGTTTTGTACGGCAATGAAGAAATGACTATGTTTTGCAATTTCTCCTGCTCAGAAAGACTTAGAAAGTTGATAATTGTGGGCAATGTTAGAAATGTCATGAGAAACAAGAATTATGTAAAAGGATTGATGTAAATCATTGTTTGTAAGAGAAAGTGAGACAGGAATGCAAAAAAGCGTTGTTTTTGTACGGCAATGAAGAAATGACTATGTTTTGCGATTTCTCCTGCTCAGAAAGACTTAGAAAGTTGATAATTGTGGGCAATGTTAGAAATGTCATGAGAAACAAGAATTATGTAAAAGTATTGATGTAAATCATTGTTTCTAAGAGAAAGTGAGACAGGAATGCAAAAAAGCATTGTTTTTGGACGGCAATGAAGAAATCACTATGTTTTACGATTTCTCGTGCTCAGAAAGACTTAGAAAGTTGATAATTGTGGGCAATGTTAGAAATGTCATGAGAAACAAGAATTATGTAAAAGGATTGATGTAAATCATTGTTTCTAAGAGAAAGTGAGACAGGAATGCAAAAAGCGTTGTTTTTGGACGGCAATGAAGAAATGACTATGTTTTGCGATTTCTCCTGCTCAGAAAGACTTAGAAAGTTGATAATTGTGGGCAATGTTAGAAATGTCATGAGAAACAAGAATTATGTAAAAGGATTGATGTAAATCATTGTTTCTAAGAGAAAGTGAGACAGGAATGCAAAAAAGCGTTGTTTTTGGACGGCAATGAAGAAATGACTATGTTTTGCGATTTCTCCTGCTCAGAAAGACTTAGAAAGTTGATAATTGTGGGCAATGTTAGAAATGTCATGAGAAACAAGAATTATGTAAAAGGATTGATGTAAATCATTGTTTCTAAGAGAAAGTGAGACAGGAATGCAAAAAAGCGTTGTTTTTGGACGGCAATGAAGAAATGACTATGTTTTGCGATTTCTCGTGCTCAGAAAGACTGAGAAAGTTGATAATTGTGGGCAATGTTAGAAATGTCATGAGAAACAAGAATTATGTAAAAGGATTGATGTAAATCATTGTTTACAAGAGAAAGTGAGACAGGAATGCAAAAAAGCGTTGTTTTTGTACGGCAATGAAGAAATGACTATGTTTTGCAATTTCTCCTGCTCAGAAAGACTTAGAAAGTTGATAATTGTGGGCAATGTTAGAAATGTCATGAGAAACAAGAATTATGTAAAAGGATTGATGTAAATCATTGTTTCTAAGAGAAAGTGAGACAGGAATGCAAAAAAGCGTTGTTTTTGGACGGCAATGAAGAAATGACTATGTTTTGCGATTTCTCCTGCTCAGAAAGACTTAGAAAGTTGATAATTGTGGGCAATGTTAGAAATGTCATGAGAAACAAGAATTATGTAAAATGATTGATGTAAATCATTGTTTACAAGAGAAAGTGAGACAGGAATGCAAAAAAGCGTTGTTTTTGTACGGCAATTAAGAAATGACTATGTTTTGCGATTTCTCCTGCTCAGAAAGACTTAGAAAGTTGATAATTGTGGGCAATGTTAGAAATGTCATGAGAAACAAGAATTATGTAAAAGGATTGATGGAAATCATTGTTTACAAGAGAAAGTGAGACAGGAATGCAAAAAAGCGTTGTTTTTGTACGGCAATGAAGAAATGACTATGTTTTGCGATTTCTCCTGCTCAGAAAGACTTAGAAAGTTGATAATTGTGGGCAATGTTAGAAATGTCATGAGAAACAAGAATTATGTAAAAGTATTGATGTAAATCATTGTTTCTAAGAGAAAGTGAGACAGGAATGCAAAAAAGCGTTGTTTTTGGACGGCAATGAAGAAATGACTATGTTTTACGATTTCTCGTGCTCAGAAAGACTTAGAAAGTTGATAATTGTGGGCAATGTTAGAAATGTCATGAGAAACAAGAATTATGTAAAAGGATTGATGAAAATCATTGTTTGTAAGAGAAAGTGAGACAGGAATGCAAAAAAGCGTTGTTTTTGGACGGCAATGAAGAAATGACTATGTTTTGTGATTTCTCCTGCTCAGAAAGAGTTAGAAAGTTGATAATTGTGGGCAATGTTAGAAATGTCATGAGAAACAAGAATTATGTAAAAGGATTGATGTAAATCATTGTTTCTAAGAGAAAGTGAGACAGGAATGCAAAAAAGCGTTGTTTTTGGACGGCAATGAAGAAATGACTATGTTTTGCGATTTCTCCTGCTCAGAAAGACTTAGAAAGTTGATAATTGTAGGCAATGTTAGAAATGTCATGAGAAACAAGAATTATGTAAAAGGATTGATGTAAATCATTGTTTCTAAGAGAAAGTGAGACAGGAATGCAAAAAAGCGTTGTTTTTGGACGGCAATGAAGAAATGACTATGTTTTTGCGATTTCTCGTGCTCAGAAAGACTTAGAAAGTTGATAATTGTGGGCAATGTTAGAAATGTCATGAGAAACAAGAATTATGTAAAAGGATTGATGTAAATCATTGTTTCTAAGAGAAAGTGAGACAGGAATGCAAAAAAGCGTTGTTTTTGGACGGCAATGAAGAAATGACTATGTTTTGCGATCTCTCGTGCTCAGAAAGACTGAGAAAGTTGATAATTGTGGGCAATGTTAGAAATGTCATGAGAAACAAGAATTATGTAAAAGGATTGATGTAAATCATTGTTTACAAGAGAAAGTGAGACAGGAATGCAAAAAAGCGTTGTTTTTGTACGGCAATGAAGAAATGACTATGTTTTCCAATTTCTCCTGCTCAGAAAGACTTAGAAAGTTGATAATTGTGGGCAATGTTAGAAATGTCATGAGAAACAAGAATTATGTAAAAGGATTGATGTAAATCATTGTTTCTAAGAGAAAGTGAGACAGGAATGCAAAAAAAGCGTTGTTTTTGGACGGCAATGAAGAAATGACTATGTTTTGCGATTTCTCCTGCTCAGAAAGACTTAGAAAGTTGATAATTGTGGGCAATGTTAGAAATGTCATGAGAAACAAGAATTATGTAAAAGGATTGATGTACATCATTGTTTCTAAGAGAAAGTGAGACAGGAATGCAAAAAAGCGTTGTTTTTGTACGGCAATGAAGAAATGACTATGTTTTGCGATTTCTCCTGCTCAGAAAGACTTAGAAAGTTGATAATTGTGGGCAATGTTAGAAATGTCATGAGAAACAAGAATTATGTAAAAGGATTGATGTAAATCATTGTTTCTAAGAGAAAGTGAGACAGGAATGCAAAAAAGCGTTGTTTTTGTACGGCAATGAAGAAATGACTATGTTTTGCAATTTCTCCTGCTCAGAAAGACTTAGAAAGTTGATAATTGTGGGCAATGTTAGAAATGTTATGAGAAACAAGAATTATGTAAAAGGATTGATGTAAATCATTGTTTCTAAGAGAAAGTGAGACAGGAATGCAAAAAAGCGTTGTTTTTGGACGGCAATGAAGAAATGACTATGTTTTGCGATTTCTCCTGCTCAGAAAGACTTAGAAAGTTGATAATTGTGGGCAATGTTAGAAATGTCATGAGAAACAAGAATTATGTAAAAGGATTGATGTACATCATTGTTTCTAAGAGAAAGTGAGACAGGAATGCAAAAAAGCGTTGTTTTTGGACGGCAATGAAGAAATGACTATGTTTTGCGATTTCTCGTGGTCAGAAAGACTGAGAAAGTTTATAATTGTGTGCAATGTTAGAAATGTCATGAGAAACAAGAATTATGTAAAAGGATTGATGTAAATCATTGTTTACAAGAGAAAGTGAGACAGGAATGCAAAAAAGCGTTGTTTTTGTACGGCAATGAAGAAATGACTATGTTTTGCAATTTCTCCTGCTCAGAAAGACTTAGAAAGTTGATAATTGTGGGCAATGTTAGAAATGTCATGAGAAGCAAGAATTATGTAAAAGGATTGATGTAAATCATTGTTTCTAAGAGAAAGTGAGACAGGAATGCAAAAAAGCGTTGTTTTTGTACGGCAATGAAGAAATGACTATGTTTTGCGATTTCTCCTGCTCAGAAAGACTTAGAAAGTTGATAATTGTGGGCAATGTTAGAAATGTCATGAGAAACAAGAATTATGTAAAAGGATTGATGTAAATCATTGTTTCTAAGAGAAAGTGAGACAGGAATGCAAAAAAGCGTTGTTTTTGGACGGCAATGAAGAAATGACTATGTTTTGCGATTTCTCGTGCTCAGAAAGACTGAGAAAGTTGATAATTGTGGGCAATGTTAGAAATGTCATGAGAAACAAGAATTATGTAAAAGGATTGATGTAAATCATTGTTTCTAAGAGAAAGTGAGACAGGAATGCAAAAAAGCGTTGTTTTTGGACGGCAATGAAGAAATGACTATGTTTTACGATTTCTCGTGCTCAGAAAGACTTAGAAAGTTGATAATTGTGGGCAATGTTAGAAATGTCATGAGAAACAAGAATTATGTAAAAGGATTGATGTAAATCATTGTTTCTAAGAGAAAGTGAGACAGGAATGCAAAAAAGCGTTGTTTTTGGACGGCAATGAAGAAATGACTATGTTTTGCGATTTCTCCTGCTCAGAAAGACTTAG
This sequence comes from Mixophyes fleayi, assembly GCF_038048845.1. Classification (NCBI taxonomy): domain Eukaryota; kingdom Metazoa; phylum Chordata; class Amphibia; order Anura; family Limnodynastidae; genus Mixophyes; species Mixophyes fleayi. Next base: position 15,889 of record NW_027448411.1, read on the forward strand.
AAAGTTGATAATTGTGGGCAATGTTAGAAATGTCATGAGAAACAAGAATTATGTAAAAGGATTGATGTAAATCATTGTTTCTAAGAGAAAGTGAGACAGGAATGCAAAAAAGCGTTGTTTTTGGACGGCAATGAAGAAATGACTATGTTTTGCGATTTCTCGTGCTCAGAAAGACTGAGAAAGTTGATAATTGTGGGCAATGTTAGAAATGTCATGAGAAACAAGAATTATGTAAAAGGATTGATGTAAATCATTGTTTACAAGAGAAAGTGAGACAGGAATGCAAAAAAGCGTTGTTTTTGTACGGCAATGAAGAAATGACTATGTTTTGCGATTTCTCCTGCTCAGAAAGACTTAGAAAGTTGATAATTGTGGGCAATGTTAGAAATGTCATGAGAAACAAGAATTATGTAAAAGTATTGATGTAAATCATTGTTTCTAAGAGAAAGTGAGACAGGAATGCAAAAAAGCATTGTTTTTGGACGGCAATGAAGAAATCACTATGTTTTACGATTTCTCGTGCTCAGAAAGACTTAGAAAGTTGATAATTGTGGGCAATGTTAGAAATGTCATGAGAAACAAGAATTATGTAAAAGGATTGATGTAAATCATTGTTTCTAAGAGAAAGTGAGACAGGAATGCAAAAAAGCGTTGTTTTTGGACGGCAATGAAGAAATGACTATGTTTTGCGATTTCTCCTGCTCAGAAAGACTTAGAAAGTTGATAATTGTGGGCAATGTTAGAAATGTCATGAGAAACAAGAATTATGTAAAAGGATTGATGTAAATCATTGTTTCTAAGAGAAAGTGAGACAGGAATGCAAAAAAGCGTTGTTTTTGGACGGCAATGAAGAAATGACTATGTTTTGCGATTTCTCCTGCTCAGAAAGACTTAGAAAGTTGATAATTGTGGGCAATGTTAGAAATGTCATGAGAAACAAGAATTATGTAAAAGGATTGATGTAAATCATTGTTTCTAAGAGAAAGTGAGACAGGAATGCAAAAAAGCGTTGTTTTTGGACGGCAATGAAGAAATGACTATGTTTTGCGATTTCTCCTGCTCAGAAAGACTGAGAAAGTTGATAATTGTGGGCAATGTTAGAAATGTCATGAGAAACAAGAATTATGTAAAAGGATTGATGTAAATCATTGTTTACAAGAGAAAGTGAGACAGGAATGCAAAAAAGCGTTGTTTTTGTACGGCAATGAAGAAATGACTATGTTTTGCAATTTCTCCTGCTCAGAAAGACTTAGAAAGTTGATAATTGTGGGCAATGTTAGAAATGTCATGAGAAACAAGAATTATGTAAAAGGATTGATGTAAATCATTGTTTCTAAGAGAAAGTGAGACAGGAATGCAAAAAAGCGTTGTTTTTGGACGGCAATGAAGAAATGACTATGTTTTGCGATTTCTCCTGCTCAGAAAGACTTAGAAAAGTTGATAATTGTGGGCAATGTTAGAAATGTCATGAGAAACAAGAATTATGTAAAATGATTGATGTAAATCATTGTTTACAAGAGAAAGTGAGACAGGAATGCAAAAAAGCGTTGTTTTTGTACGGCAATTAAGAAATGACTATGTTTTGCGATTTCTCCTGCTCAGAAAGACTTAGAAAGTTGATAATTGTGGGCAATGTTAGAAATGTCATGAGAAACAAGAATTATGTAAAAGGATTGATGGAAATCATTGTTTACAAGAGAAAGTGAGACAGGAATGCAAAAAAGCGTTTGTTTTTGTACGGCAATGAGAAATGACTATGTTTTGCTATTTCTCCTGCTCAGAAGACTTAGAAAGTTGATAATTGTGGGCAATGTTAAGAAATGTCATGAGAAACAAGAATTATGTAAAAGTATTGATGTAAATCATTGTTTCTAAGAGAAAGTGAGACAGGAATGCAAAAAAGCGTTGTTTTTGGACGGCAATGAAGAAATGACTATGTTTTACGATTTCTCGTGCTCAGAAAGACTTAGAAAGTTGATAATTGTGGGCAATGTTAGAAATGTCATGAGAAACAAGAATTATGTAAAAGGATTGATGAAAATCATTGTTTGTAAGAGAAAGTGAGACAGGAATGCAAAAAAAGCGTTGTTTTTGGACGGCAATGAAGAAATGACTATGTTTTGCGATTTCTCCTGCTCAGAAAGAGTTAGAAAGTTGATAATTGTGGGCAATGTTAGAAATGTCATGAGAAACAAGAATTATGTAAAAGGATTGATGTACATCATTGTTTCTAAGAGAAAGTGAGACAGGAATGCAAAAAAGCGTTGTTTTTGTACGGCAATGAAGAAATGACTATGTTTTGCAATTTCTCCTGCTCAGAAAGACTTAGAAAGTTGAAAATTGTGGGCAATGTTAGAAATGTCATGAGAAACAAGAATTATGTAAAAGGATTGATGACAATCATTGTTTGTAAGAGAAAGTGAGACAGGAATGCGAAAAAGCGTTGTTTTTGGACGGCAATGAAGAAATGACTATGTTTTGCGATTTCTCCTGCTCAGAAAGACTTAGAAAGTTGATAATTGTGGGCAATGTTAGAAATGTCATGAGAAACAAGAATTATGTAAAAGGATTGATGTAAATCATTGTTTCTAAGAGAAAGTGAGACAGGAATGCAAAAAAGCGTTGTTTTTGGACGGCAATGAAGAAATGACTATGTTTTGCAATTTCTCCTGCTCAGAAAGACTTAGAAAGTTGAAAATTGTGGGCAATGTTAGAAATGTCATGAGAAACAAGAATTATGTAAAAGGATTGATGACAATCATTGTTTGTAAGAGAAAGTGAGACAGGAATGCGAAAAAGCGTTGTTTTTGGACGGCAATGAAGAAATGACTATGTTTTGCGATTTCTCCTGCTCAGAAAGACTTAGAAAGTTGATAATTGTGGGCAATGTTAGAAATGTCATGAGAAACAAGAATTATGTAAAAGGATTGATGTAAATCATTGTTTCTAAGAGAAAGTGAGACAGGAATGCAAAAAAGCGTTGTTTTTGGACGGCAATGAAGAAATGACTATGTTTTGCGATTTCTCGTGCTCAGAAAGACTTAGAAAGTTGATAATTGTGGGCAATGTTAGAAATGTCATGAGAAACAAGAATTATGTAAAAAGATTGATGTAAATCATTGTTTCTAAGAGAAAGTGAGACAGGAATGCAAAAAAGCGTTGTTTTTGGACGGCAGTGAAGAAATGACTATGTTTTGCGATTTCTCGTGCTCAGAAAGACTTAGAAAGTTGATAATTGTGGGCAATGTTAGAAATGTCATGAGAAACAAGAATTATGTAAAAGGATTGATGTAAATCATTGTTTCTAAGAGAAAGTGAGACAGGAATGCAAAAAAGCGTTGTTTTTGGACGGCAATGAAGAAATGACTATGTTTTGCGATTTCTCGTGCTCAGAAAGACTGAGAAAGTTGATAATTGTGGGCAATGTTAGAAATGTCATGAGAAACAAGAATTATGTAAAAGGATTGATGTAAATCATTGTTTACAAGAGAAAGTGAGACAGGAATGCAAAAAAGCGTTGTTTTTGTACGGCAATGAAGAAATGACTATGTTTTGCGATTTCTCCTGCTCAGAAAGACTTAGAAAGTTGATAATTGTGGGCAATGTTAGAAATGTCATGAGAAACAAGAATTATGTAAAAGTATTGATGTAAATCATTGTTTCTAAGAGAAAGTGAGACAGGAATGCAAAAAAGCGTTGTTTTTGGACGGCAATGAAGAAATGACTATGTTTTACGATTTCTCGTGCTCAGAAAGACTTAGAAAGTTGATAATTGTGGGCAATGTTAGAAATGTCATGAGAAACAAGAATTATGTAAAAGGATTGATGAAAATCATTGTTTGTAAGAGAAAGTGAGACAGGAATGCAAAAAAGCGTTGTTTTTGGACGGCAATGAAGAAATGACTATGTTTTGCGATTTCTCGTGCTCAGAAAGACTTAGAAAGTTGATAATTGTGGGCAATGTTAGAAATGTCATGAGAAACAAGAATTATGTAAAAGGATTGATGTAAATCATTGTTTCTAAGAGAAAGTGAGACAGGAATGCAAAAAAGCATTGTTTTTGGACGGCAATGTAGAAATGACTATGTTTTGCGATTTCTCGTGCTCAGAAAGACTGAGAAAGTTGATAATTGTGGGCAATGTTAGAAATGTCATATGAAACAAGAATTATGTAAAAGGATTGATGTAAATCATTGTTTACAAGAGAAAGTGAGACAGGAATGCAAAAAAGCGTTGTTTTTGTACGGCAATGAAGAAATGACTATGTTTTGCAATTTCTCCTGCTCAGAAAGACTTAGAAAGTTGATAATTGTGGGCAATGTTAGAAATGTCATGAGAAACAAGAATTATGTAAAAGGATTGATGTAAATCATTGTTTCTAAGAGAAAGTGAGACAGGAATGCAAAAAAGCGTTGTTTTTGGACGGCAATGAAGAAATGACTATGTTTTGCGATTTCTCCTGCTCAGAAAGACTTAGAAAGTTGATAATTGTGGGCAATGTTAGAAATGTCATGAGAAACAAGAATTATGTAAAAGGATTGATGTAAATCATTGTTTCTAAGAGAAAGTGAGACAGGAATGCAAAAAAGCGTTGTTTTTGTACGGCAATGAAGAAATGACTATGTTTTGCAATTTCTCCTGCTCAGAAAGACTTAGAAAGTTGATAATTGTGGGCAATGTTAGAAATGTCATGAGAAACAAGAATTATGTAAAAGGATTGATGTAAATCATTGTTTGTAAGAGAAAGTGAGACAGGAATGCAAAAAAGCGTTGTTTTTGTACGGCAATGAAGAAATGACTATGTTTTGCGATTTCTCCTGCTCAGAAAGACTTAGAAAGTTGATAATTGTGGGCAATGTTAGAAATGTCATGAGAAACAAGAATTATGTAAAAGGATTGATGTAAATCATTGTTTCTAAGAGAAAGTGAGACAGGAATGCAAAAAAGCGTTGTTTTTGGACGGCAATGAAGAAATGACTATGTTTTGCGATTTCTCCTGCTCAGAAAGACTTAGAAAGTTGATAATTGTGGGCAATGTTAGAAATGTCATGAGAAACAAGAATTATGTAAAAGGATTGATGTAAATCATTGTTTCTAAGAGAAAGTGAGACAGGAATGCAAAAAAGCGTTGTTTTTGGACGGCAATGAAGAAATGACTATGTTTTGCGATTTCTCCTGCTCAGAAAGACTTAGAAAGTTGATAATTGTGGGCAATGTTAGAAATGTCATGAGAAACAAGAATTATGTAAAAGGATTGATGTAAATCATTGTTTCTAAGAGAAAGTGAGACAGGAATGCAAAAAAGCGTTGTTTTTGGACGGCAATGAAGAAATGACTATGTTTTGCGATTTCTCGTGCTCAGAAAGACTGAGAAAGTTGATAATTGTGGGCAATGTTAGAAATGTCATGAGAAACAAGAATTATGTAAAAGGATTGATGTAAATCATTGTTTACAAGAGAAAGTGAGACAGGAATGCAAAAAAGCGTTGTTTTTGTACGGCAATGAAGAAATGACTATGTTTTGCAATTTCTCCTGCTCAGAAAGACTTAGAAAGTTGATAATTGTGGGCAATGTTAGAAATGTCATGAGAAACAAGAATTATGTAAAAGGATTGATGTAAATCATTGTTTCTAAGAGAAAGTGAGACAGGAATGCAAAAAAGCGTTGGTTTTGGACGGCAATGAAGAAATGACTATGTTTTGCGATTTCTCCTGCTCAGAAAGACTTAGAAAGTTGATAATTGTGGGCAATGTTAGAAATGTCATGAGAAACAAGAATTATGTAAAATGATTGATGTAAATCATTGTTTACAAGAGAAAGTGAGACAGGAATGCAAAAAAGCGTTGTTTTTGTACGGCAATTAAGAAATGACTATGTTTTGCGATTTCTCCTGCTCAGAAAGACTTAGAAAGTTGATAATTGTGGGCAATGTTAGAAATGTCATGAGAAACAAGAATTATGTAAAAGGATTGATGGAAATCATTGTTTACAAGAGAAAGTGAGACAGAAATGCAAAAAAGCGTTGTTTTTGTACGGCAATGAAGAAATGACTATGTTTTGCGATTTCTCCTGCTCAGAAAGACTTAGAAAGTTGATAATTGTGGGCAATGTTAGAAATGTCATGAGAAACAAGAATTATGTAAAAGGATTGATGTAAATCATTGTTTCTAAGAGAAAGTGAGACAGGAATGCAAAAAAGCGTTGTTTTTGGACGGCAATGAAGAAATGACTATGTTTTACGATTTCTCGTGCTCAGAAAGACTTAGAAAGTTGATAATTGTGGGCAATGTTAGAAATGTCATGAGAAACAAGAATTATGTAAAAGGATTGATGAAAATCATTGTTTGTAAGAGAAAGTGAGACAGGAATGCAAAAAAAGCGTTGTTTTTGGACGGCAATGAAGAAATGACTATGTTTTGCGATTTCTCCTGCTCAGAAAGAGTTAGAAAGTTGATAATTGTGGGCAATGTTAGAAATGTCATGAGAAACAAGAATTATGTAAAAGGATTGATGTAAATCATTGTTTCTAAGAGAAAGTGAGACAGGAATGCAAAAAAGCGTTGTTTTTGGACGGCAATGAAGAAATGACTATGTTTTGCGATTTCTCCTGCTCAGAAAGACTTAGAAAGTTGATAATTGTAGGCAATGTTAGAAATGTCATGAGAAACAAGAATTATGTAAAAGGATTGATGTAAATCATTGTTTCTAAGAGAAAGTGAGACAGGAATGCAAAAAAGCGTTGTTTTTGGACGGCAATGAATAAATGACTATGTTTTGCGATTTCTCGTGCTCAGAAAGACTTAGAAAGTTGATAATTGTGGGCAATGTTAGAAATGTCATGAGAAACAAGAATTATGTAAAAGGATTGATGTAAATCATTGTTTCTAAGAGAAAGTGAGACAGGAATGCAAAAAAGCGTTGTTTTTGGACGGCAATGAAGAAATGACTATGTTTTGCGATCTCTCGTGCTCAGAAAGACTGAGAAAGTTGATAATTGTGGGCAATGTTAGAAATGTCATGAGAAACAAGAATTATGTAAAAGGATTGATGTAAATCATTGTTTACAAGAGAAAGTGAGACAGGAATGCAAAAAAGCGTTTGTTTTTGTACGGCAATGAAGAAATGACTATGTTTTTCCAATTTCTCCTGCTCAGAAAGACTTAGAAAGTTGATAATTGTGGGCAATGTTAGAAATGTCATGAGAAACAAGAATTATGTAAAAGGATTGATGTAAATCATTGTTTCTAAGAGAAAGTGAGACAGGAATGCAAAAAAGCGTTGTTTTTGGACGGCAATGAAGAAATGACTATGTTTTGCGATTTCTCCTGCTCAGAAAGACTTAGAAAGTTGATAATTGTGGGCAATGTTAGAAATGTCATGAGAAACAAGAATTATGTAAAAGGATTGATGTACATCATTGTTTCTAAGAGAAAGTGAGACAGGAATGCAAAAAAGCGTTGTTTTTGTACGGCAATGAAGAAATGACTATGTTTTGCGATTTCTCCTGCTCAGAAAGACTTAGAAAGTTGATAATTGTGGGCAATGTTAGAAATGTCATGAGAAACAAGAATTATGTAAAAGGATTGATGTAAATCATTGTTTCTAAGAGAAAGTGAGACAGGAATGCAAAAAAGCGTTGTTTTTGTACGGCAATGAAGAAATGACTATGTTTTGCAATTTCTCCTGCTCAGAAAGACTTAGAAAGTTGATAATTGTGGGCAATGTTAGAAATGTTATGAGAAACAAGAATTATGTAAAAGGATTGATGTAAATCATTGTTTCTAAGAGAAAGTGAGACAGGAATGCAAAAAAGCGTTGTTTTTGGACGGCAATGAAGAAATGACTATGTTTTGCGATTTCTCCTGCTCAGAAAGACTTAGAAAGTTGATAATTGTGGGCAATGTTAGAAATGTCATGAGAAACAAGAATTATGTAAAAGGATTGATGTAAATCATTGTTTCTAAGAGAAAGTGAGACAGGAATGCAAAAAAGCGTTGTTTTTGGACGGCAATGAAGAAATGACTATGTTTTGCGATTTCTCCTGCTCAGAAAGACTTAGAAAGTTGATAATTGTGGGCAATGTTAGAAATGTCATGAGAAACAAGAATTATGTAAAAGGATTGATGTAAATCATTGTTTCTAAGAGAAAGTGAGACAGGAATGCAAAAAAAGCGTTGTTTTTGGACGGCAATGAAGAAATGACTATGTTTTGCGATTTCTCGTGCTCAGAAAGACTTAGAAAGTTGATAATTGTGGGCAATGTTAGAAATGTCATGAGAAACAAGAATTATGTAAAAGGATTGATGTAAATCATTGTTTCTAAGAGAAAGTGAGACAGGAATGCAAAAAAGCATTGTTTTTGGACGGCAATGTAGAAATGACTATGTTTTGCGATTTCTCGTGCTCAGAAAGACTGAGAAAGTTGATAATTGTGGGCAATGTTAGAAATGTCATATGAAACAAGAATTATGTAAAAGGATTGATGTAAATCATTGTTTACAAGAGAAAGTGAGACAGGAATGCAAAAAAGCGTTGTTTTTGTACGGCAATGAAGAAATGACTATGTTTTGCAATTTCTCCTGCTCAGAAAGACTTAGAAAGTTGATAATTGTGGGCAATGTTAGAAATGTCATGAGAAACAAGAATTATGTAAAAGGATTGATGTAAATCATTGTTTCTAAGAGAAAGTGAGACAGGAATGCAAAAAAGCGTTGTTTTTGGACGGCAATGAAGAAATGACTATGTTTTGCGATTTCTCCTGCTCAGAAAGACTTAGAAAGTTGATAATTGTGGGCAATGTTAGAAATGTCATGAGAAACAAGAATTATGTAAAAGGATTGATGTAAATCATTGTTTCTAAGAGAAAGTGAGACAGGAATGCAAAAAAGCGTTGTTTTTGTACGGCAATGAAGAAATGACTATGTTTTGCAATTTCTCCTGCTCAGAAAGACTTAGAAAGTTGATAATTGTGGGCAATGTTAGAAATGTCATGAGAAACAAGAATTATGTAAAAGGATTGATGTAAATCATTGTTTGTAAGAGAAAGTGAGACAGGAATGCAAAAAAGCGTTGTTTTTGTACGGCAATGAAGAAATGACTATGTTTTGCGATTTCTCCTGCTCAGAAAGACTTAGAAAGTTGATAATTGTGGGCAATGTTAGAAATGTCATGAGAAACAAGAATTATGTAAAAGTATTGATGTAAATCATTGTTTCTAAGAGAAAGTGAGACAGGAATGCAAAAAAGCATTGTTTTTGGACGGCAATGAAGAAATCACTATGTTTTACGATTTCTCGTGCTCAGAAAGACTTAGAAAGTTGATAATTGTGGGCAATGTTAGAAATGTCATGAGAAACAAGAATTATGTAAAAGGATTGATGTAAATCATTGTTTACAAGAGAAAGTGAGACAGGAATGCAAAAAAGCGTTGTTTTTGTACGGCAATGAAGAAATGACTATGTTTTGCGATTTCTCCTGCTCAGAAAGACTTAGAAAGTTGATAATTGTGGGCAATGTTAGAAATGTCATGAGAAACAAGAATTATGTAAAAGGATTGATGTACATCATTGTTTCTAAGAGAAAGTGAGACAGGAATGCAAAAAAGCGTTGTTTTTGGACGGCAATGAAGAAATGACTATGTTTTGCGATTTCTCCTGCTCAGAAAGACTTAGAAAGTTGATAATTGTGGGCAATGTTAGAAATGTCATGAGAAACAAGAATTATGTAAAAAGATTGATGTAAATCATTGTTTCTAAGAGAAAGTGAGACAGGAATGCAAAAAAGCGTTGTTTTTTGGACGGCAATGAAGAAATGACTATGTTTTGCGATTTCTCGTGCTCAGAAAGACTTAGAAAGTTGATAATTGTGGGCAATGTTAGAAATGTCATGAGAAACAAGAATTATGTAAAAGGATTGATGTAAATCATTGTTTCTAAGAGAAAGTGAGACAGGAATGCAAAAAAGCGTTGTTTTTGGACGGCAATGAAGAAATGACTATGTTTTGCGATTTCTCGTGCTCAGAAAGACTGAGAAAGTTGATAATTGTGGGCAATGTTAGAAATGTCATGAGAAACAAGAATTATGTAAAAGGATTGATGTAAATCATTGTTTACAAGAGAAAGTGAGACAGGAATGCAAAAAAGCGTTGTTTTTGTACGGCAATGAAGAAATGACTATGTTTTGCGATTTCTCCTGCTCAGAAAGACTTAGAAAGTTGATAATTGTGGGCAATGTTAGAAATGTCATGAGAAACAAGAATTATGTAAAAGTATTGATGTAAATCATTGTTTCTAAGAGAAAGTGAGACAGGAATGCAAAAAAGCGTTGTTTTTGGACGGCAATGAAGAAATGACTATGTTTTACGATTTCTCGTGCTCAGAAAGACTTAGAAAGTTGATAATTGTGGGCAATGTTAGAAATGTCATGAGAAACAAGAATTATGTAAAAGGATTGATGAAAATCATTGTTTGTAAGAGAAAGTGAGACAGGAATGCAAAAAAGCGTTGTTTTTGGACGGCAATGAAGAAATGACTATGTTTTGCGATTTCTCCTGCTCAGAAAGACTTAGAAAGTTGATAATTGTGGGCAATGTTAGAAATGTCATGAGAAACAAGAATTATGTAAAAGGATTGATGTAAATCATTGTTTCTAAGAGAAAGTGAGACAGGAATGCAAAAAAGCGTTGTTTTTGGACGGCAATGAAGAAATGACTATGTTTTGCGATTTCTCGTGCTCAGAAAGACTTAGAAAGTTGATAATTGTGGGCAATGTTAGAAATGTCATGAGAAACAAGAATTATGTAAAAGGATTGATGTAAATCATTGTTTACAAGAGAAAGTGAGACAGGAATGCAAAAAAGCGTTGTTTTTGTACGGCAATGAAGAAATGACTATGTTTTGCGATTTCTCCTGCCTCAGAAAGACTTAGAAAGTTGATAATTGTGGGCAATGTTAGAAATGTCATGAGAAACAAGAATTATGTAAAAGGATTGATGTACATCATTGTTTCTAAGAGAAAGTGAGACAGGAATGCAAAAAAGCGTTGTTTTTGGACGGCAATGAAGAAATGACTATGTTTTGCGATTTACTGCTCAGAAAGACTTAGAAAGTTGATAATTGTGGGCAATGTTAGAAATGTCATGAGAAACAAGAATTATGTAAAAAGATTGATGTAAATCATTGTTTCTAAGAGAAAGTGAGACAGGAATGCAAAAAAGCGTTGTTTTTGGACGGCAATGAAGAAATGACTATGTTTTGCGATTTCTCGTGCTCAGGAAAGACTTAGAAAGTTGATAATTGTGGGCAATGTTAGAAATGTCATGAGAAACAAGAATTATGTAAAAGGATTGATGTAAATCATTGTTTCTAAGAGAAAGTGAGACAGGAATGCAAAAAAGCGTTGTTTTTGGACGGCAATGAAGAAATGACTATGTTTTGCGATTTCTCGTGCTCAGAAAGACTGAGAAAGTTGATAATTGTGGGCAATGTTAGAAATGTCATGAGAAACAAGAATTATGTAAAAGGATTGATGTAAATCATTGTTTACAAGAGAAAGTGAGACAGGAATGCAAAAAAGCGTTGTTTTTGTACGGCAATGAAGAAATGACTATGTTTTGCGATTTCTCCTGCTCAGAAAGACTTAGAAAGTTGATAATTGTGGGCAATGTTAGAAATGTCATGAGAAACAAGAATTATGTAAAAGTATTGATGTAAATCATTGTTTCTAAGAGAAAGTGAGACAGGAATGCAAAAAAGCGTTGTTTTTGGACGGCAATGAAGAAATGACTATGTTTTACGATTTCTCGTGCTCAGAAAGACTTAGAAAGTTGATAATTGTGGGCAATGTTAGAAATGTCATGAGAAACAAGAATTATGTAAAAGGATTGATGAAAATCATTGTTTGTAAGAGAAAGTGAGACAGGAATGCAAAAAAGCGTTGTTTTTGGACGGCAATGAAGAAATGACTATGTTTTGCGATTTCTCCTGCTCAGAAAGACTTAGAAAGTTGATAATTGTGGGCAATGTTAGAAATGTCATGAGAAACAAGAATTATGTAAAAGGATTGATGTAAATCATTGTTTCTAAGAGAAAGTGAGACAGGAATGCAAAAAGCGTTGTTTTTGGACGGCAATGAAGAAATGACTATGTTTTGCGATTTCTCGTGCTCAGAAAGACTTAGAAAGTTGATAATTGTGGGCAATGTTAGAAATGTCATGAGAAACAAGAATTATGTAAAAGGATTGATGTAAATCATTGTTTCTAAGAGAAAGTGAGACAGGAATGCAAAAAAGCATTGTTTTTGGACGGCAATGTAGAAATGACTATGTTTTGCGATTTCTCGTGCTCAGAAAGACTGAGAAAGTTGATAATTGTGGGCAATGTTAGAAATGTCATATGAAACAAGAATTATGTAAAAGGATTGATGTAAATCATTGTTTACAAGAGAAAGTGAGACAGGAATGCAAAAAAGCGTTGTTTTTGTACGGCAATGAAGAAATGACTATGTTTTGCAATTTCTCCTGCTCAGAAAGACTTAGAAAGTTGATAATTGTGGGCAATGTTAGAAATGTCATGAGAAACAAGAATTATGTAAAAGGATTGATGTAAATCATTGTTTCTAAGAGAAAGTGAGACAGGAATGCAAAAAAGCGTTGTTTTTGGACGGCAATGAAGAAATGACTATGTTTTGCGATTTCTCCTGCTCAGAAAGACTTAGAAAGTTGATAATTGTGGGCAATGTTAGAAATGTCATGAGAAACAAGAATTATGTAAAAGGATTGATGTAAATCATTGTTTGTAAGAGAAAGTGAGACAGGAATGCAAAAAAGCGTTGTTTTTGTACGGCAATGAAGAAATGACTATGTTTTGCAATTTCTCCTGCTCAGAAAGACTTAGAAAGTTGATAATTGTGGGCAATGTTAGAAATGTCATGAGAAACAAGAATTATGTAAAAGGATTGATGTAAATCATTGTTTCTAAGAGAAAGTGAGACAGGAATGCAAAAAAGCGTTGTTTTTGGACGGCAATGAAGAAATGACTATGTTTTGCGATTTCTCCTGCTCAGAAAGACTTAGAAAGTTGATAATTGTGGGCAATGTTAGAAATGTCATGAGAAACAAGAATTATGTAAAAGGATTGATGTAAATCATTGTTTCTAAGAGAAAGTGAGACAGGAATGCAAAAAAGCGTTGTTTTTGTACGGCAATGAAGAAATGACTATGTTTTGCAATTTCTCCTGCTCAGAAAGACTTAGAAAGTTGATAATTGTGGGCAATGTTAGAAATGTCATGAGAAACAAGAATTATGTAAAAGGATTGATGTAAATCATTGTTTGTAAGAGAAAGTGAGACAGGAATGCAAAAAAGCGTTGTTTTTGTACGGCAATGAAGAAATGACTATGTTTTGCGATTTCTCCTGCTCAGAAAGACTTAGAAAGTTGATAATTGTGGGCAATGTTAGAAATGTCATGAGAAACAAGAATTATGTAAAAGTATTGATGTAAATCATTGTTTCTAAGAGAAAGTGAGACAGGAATGCAAAAAAGCGTTGTTTTTGGACGGCAATGAAGAAATGACTATGTTTTGCGATTTCTCGTGCTCAGAAAGACTTAGAAAGTTGATAATTGTGGGGCAATGTTAGAAATGTCATGAGAAACAAGAATTATGTAAAAGGATTGATGTAAATCATTGTTTCTAAGAGAAAGTGAGACAGGAATGCAAAAAAGCATTGTTTTTGGACGGCAATGTAGAAATGACTATGTTTTGCGATTTCTCGTGCTCAGAAAGACTGAGAAAGTTGATAATTGTGGGCAATGTTAGAAATGTCATATGAAACAAGAATTATGTAAAAGGATTGATGTAAATCATTGTTTACAAGAGAAAGTGAGACAGGAATGCAAAAAAGCGTTGTTTTTGTACGGCAATGAAGAAATGACTATGTTTTGCAATTTCTCCTGCTCAGAAAGACTTAGAAAGTTGATAATTGTGGGCAATGTTAGAAATGTCATGAGAAACAAGAAATATGTAAAAGGATTGATGTAAATCATTGTTTCTAAGAGAAAGTGAGACAGGAATGCAAAAAAGCGTTGTTTTTGGACGGCAATGAAGAAATGACTATGTTTTGCGATTTCTCCTGCTCAGAAAGACTTAGAAAGTTGATAATTGTGGGCAATGTTAGAAATGTCATGAGAAACAAGAATTATGTAAAAGGATTGATGTAAATCATTGTTTCTAAGAGAAAGTGAGACAGGAATGCAAAAAAGCGTTGTTTTTGTACGGCAATGAAGAAATGACTATGTTTTTGCAATTTCTCCTGCTCAGAAAGACTTAGAAAGTTGATAATTGTGGGCAATGTTAGAAATGTCATGAGAAACAAGAATTATGTAAAAGGATTGATGTAAATCATTGTTTGTAAGAGAAAGTGAGACAGGAATGCAAAAAAGCGTTGTTTTTGTACGGCAATGAAGAAATGACTATGTTTTGCAATTTCTCCTGCTCAGAAAGACTTAGAAAGTTGATAATTGTGGGCAATGTTAGAAATGTCATGAGAAACAAGAATTATGTAAAAGGATTGATGTAAATCATTGTTTCTAAGAGAAAGTGAGACAGGAATGCAAAAAAGCGTTGTTTTTGGACGGCAATGAAGAAATGACTATGTTTTGCGATTTCTCCTGCTCAGAAAGACTTAGAAAGTTGATAATTGTGGGCAATGTTAGAAATGTCATGAGAAACAAGAATTATGTAAAAGGATTGATGTAAATCATTGTTTCTAAGAGAAAGTGAGACAGGAATGCAAAAAAGCGTTGTTTTTTGTACGGCAATGAAGAAATGACTATGTTTTGCAATTTCTCCTGCTCAGAAAGACTTAGAAAGTTGATAATTGTGGGCAATGTTAGAAATGTCATGAGAAACAAGAATTATGTAAAAGGATTGATGTAAATCATTGTTTGTAAGAGAAAGTGAGACAGGAATGCAAAAAAGCGTTGTTTTTGTACGGCAATGAAGAAATGACTATGTTTTGCGATTTCTCCTGCTCAGAAAGACTTAGAAAGTTGATAATTGTGGGCAATGTTAGAAATGTCATGAGAAACAAGAATTATGTAAAAGTATTGATGTAAATCATTGTTTCTAAGAGAAAGTGAGACAGGAATGCAAAAAAGCGTTGTTTTTGTACGGCAATGAAGAAATGACTATGTTTTGCGATTTCTCCTGCTCAGAAAGACTTAGAAAGTTGATAATTGTGGGCAATGTTAGAAATGTCATGAGAAACAAGAATTATGTAAAAGGATTGATGTACATCATTGTTTCTAAGAGAAAGTGAGACAGGAATGCAAAAAAGCGTTGTTTTTGGACGGCAATGAAGAAATGACTATGTTTTTGCGATTTCTCCTGCTCAGAAAGACTTAGAAAAGTTGATAATTGTGGGCAATGTTAGAAATGTCATGAGAAACAAGAATTATGTAAAAAGATTGATGTAAATCATTGTTTCTAAGAGAAAGTGAGACAGGAATGCAAAAAAAGCGTTGTTTTTGGACGGCAATGAAGAAATGACTATGTTTGTGCGATTTCTCGTGCTCAGAAAGACTTAGAAAGTTGATAATTGTGGGCAATGTTAGAAATGTCATGAGAAACAAGAATTATGTAAAAGGATTGATGTAAATCATTGTTTCTAAGAGAAAGTGACAGGAATGCAAAAAAGCGTTGTTTTTGGACGGCAATGAAGAAATGACTATGTTTTGCGATTTCTCGTGCTCAGAAAGACTGAGAAAGTTGATAATTGTGGGCAATGTTAGAAATGTCATGAGAAACAAGAATTATGTAAAAGGATTGATGTAAATCATTGTTTACAAGAGAAAGTGAGACAGGAATGCAAAAAAGCGTTGTTTTTGTACGGCAATGAAGAAATGACTATGTTTTGCGATTTCTCCTGCTCAGAAAGACTTAGAAAGTTGATAATTGTGGGCAATGTTAGAAATGTCATGAGAAACAAGAATTATGTAAAAGTATTGATGTAAATCATTGTTTCTAAGAGAAAGTGAGACAGGAATGCAAAAAAAGCGTTGTTTTTGGACGGCAATGAAGAAATGACTATGTTTTACGATTTCTCGTGCTCAGAAAGACTTAGAAAGTTGATAATTGTGGGCAATGTTAGAAATGTCATGAGAAACAAGAATTATGTAAAAGGATTGATGAAAATCATTGTTTGTAAGAGAAAGTGAGACAGGAATGCAAAAAAGCGTTGTTTTTGGACGGCAATGAAGAAATGACTATGTTTTGCGATTTCTCCTGCTCAGAAAGACTTAGAAAGTTGATAATTGTGGGCAATGTTAGAAATGTCATGAGAAACAAGAATTATGTAAAAGGATTGATGTAAATCATTGTTTCTAAGAGAAAGTGAGACAGGAATGCAAAAAAGCGTTGTTTTGGACGGCAATGAAGAAATGACTATGTTTTGCGATTTCTCGTGCTCAGAAAGACTTAGAAAGTTGATAATTGTGGGCAATGTTAGAAATGTCATGAGAAACAAGAATTATGTAAAAGGATTGATGTAAATCATTGTTTCTAAGAGAAAGTGAGACAGGAATGCAAAAAAGCATTGTTTTTGGACGGCAATGTAGAAATGACTATGTTTTGCGATTTCTCGTGCTCAGAAAGACTGAGAAAGTTGATAATTGTGGGCAATGTTAGAAATGTCATATGAAACAAGAATTATGTAAAAGGATTGATGTAAATCATTGTTTACAAGAGAAAGTGAGACAGGAATGCAAAAAAGCGTTGTTTTTGTACGGCAATGAAGAAATGACTATGTTTTGCAATTTCTCCTGCTCAGAAAGACTTAGAAAGTTGATAATTGTGGGCAATGTTAGAAATGTCATGAGAAACAAGAATTATGTAAAAGGATTGATGTAAATCATTGTTTCTAAGAGAAAGTGAGACAGGAATGCAAAAAAGCGTTGTTTTTGGACGGCAATGAAGAAATGACTATGTTTTGCGATTTCTCCTGCTCAGAAAGACTTAGAAAGTTGATAATTGTGGGCAATGTTAGAAATGTCATGAGAAACAAGAATTATGTAAAAGGATTGATGTAAATCATTGTTTTGTAAGAGAAAGTGAGACAGGAATGCAAAAAAGCGTTGTTTTTGTACGGCAATGAAGAAATGACTATGTTTTGCAATTTCTCCTGCTCAGAAAGACTTAGAAAGTTGATAATTGTGGGCAATGTTAGAAATGTCATGAGAAACAAGAATTATGTAAAAGGATTGATGTAAATCATTGTTTCTAAGAGAAAGTGAGACAGGAATGCAAAAAAGCGTTGTTTTTGGACGGCAATGAAGAAATGACTATGTTTTTGCGATTTCTCCTGCTCAGAAAGACTTAGAAAGTTGATAATTGTGGGCAATGTTAGAAATGTCATGAGAAACAAGAATTATGTAAAAGGATTGATGTAAATCATTGTTTCTAAGAGAAAGTGAGACAGGAATGCAAAAAAGCGTTGTTTTTGCTACGGCAATGAAGAAATGACTATGTTTTGCAATTTCTCCTGCTCAGAAAGACTTAGAAAGTTGATAATTGTGGGCAATGTTAGAAATGTCATGAGAAACAAGAATTATGTAAAAGGATTGATGTAAATCATTGTTTGTAAGAGAAAGTGAGACAGGAATGCAAAAAAGCGTTGTTTTTGTACGGCAATGAAGAAATGACTATGTTTTGCGATTTCTCCTGCTCAGAAAGACTTAGAAAGTTGATAATTGTGGGCAATGTTAGAAATGTCATGAGAAACAAGAATTATGTAAAAGTATTGATGTAAATCATTGTTTCTAAGAGAAAGTGAGACAGGAATGCAAAAAAGCATTGTTTTTGGACGGCAATGAAGAAATCACTATGTTTTACGATTTCTCGTGCTCAGAAAGACTTAGAAAGTTGATAATTGTGGGCAATGTTAGAAATGTCATGAGAAACAAGAATTATGTAAAAGGATTGATGTAAATCATTGTTTGTAAGAGAAAGTGAGACAGGAATGCAAAAAAGCGTTGTTTTTGGACGGCAATGAAGAAATGACTATGTTTTGCGATTTCTCGTGCTCAGAAAGACTTAGAAAGTTGATAATTGTGGGCAATGTTAGAAATGTCATGAGAAACAAGAATTATGTAAAAGGATTGATGTAAATCATTGTTTCTAAGAGAAAGTGAGACAGGAATGCAAAAAAGCATTGTTTTTGGACGGCAATGTAGAAATGACTATGTTTTGCGATTTCTCGTGCTCAGAAAGACTGAGAAAGTTGATAATTGTGGGGCAATGTTAGAAATGTCATATGAAACAAGAATTATGTAAAAGGATTGATGTAAATCATTGTTTACAAGAGAAAGTGAGACAGGAATGCAAAAAAGCGTTTGTTTTTGTACGGCAATGAAGAAATGACTATGTTTTGCAATTTCTCCTGCTCAGAAAGACTTAGAAAGTTGATAATTGTGGGCAATGTTAGAAATGTCATGAGAAACAAGAATTATGTAAAAGGATTGATGTAAATCATTGTTTCTAAGAGAAAGTGAGACAGGAATGCAAAAAAGCGTTGTTTTTGGACGGCAATGAAGAAATGACTATGTTTTGCGATTTCTCCTGCTCAGAAAGACTTAGAAAGTTGATAATTGTGGGCAATGTTAGAAATGTCATGAGAAACAAGAATTATGTAAAAGGATTGATGTAAATCATTGTTTCTAAGAGAAAGTGAGACAGGAATGCAAAAAAGCGTTGTTTTTGTACGGCAATGAAGAAATGACTATGTTTTGCAATTTCTCCTGCTCAGAAAGACTTAGAAAGTTGATAATTGTGGGCAATGTTAGAAATGTCATGAGAAACAAGAATTATGTAAAAGGATTGATGTAAATCATTGTTTGTAAGAGAAAGTGAGACAGGAATGCAAAAAAGCGTTGTTTTTGTACGGCAATGAAGAAATGACTATGTTTGCAATTTCTCCTGCTCAGAAAGACTTAGAAAGTTGATAATTGTGGGCAATGTTAGAAATGTCATGAGAAACAAGAATTATGTAAAAGGATTGATGTAAATCATTGTTTCTAAGAGAAGTGAGACAGAGAATGCAAAAAAGCGTTGTTTTTGGACGGCAATGAAGAAATGACTATGTTTTGCGATTTCTCCTGCTCAGAAAGACTTAGAAAGTTGATAATTGTGGGCAATGTTAGAAATGTCATGAGAAACAAGAATTATGTAAAAGGATTGATGTAAATCATTGTTTCTAAGAGAAAGTGAGACAGGAATGCAAAAAAGCGTTGTTTTTGTACGGCAATGAAGAAATGACTATGTTTTGCAATTTCTCCTGCTCAGAAAGACTTAGAAAGTTGATAATTGTGGGCAATGTTAGAAATGTCATGAGAAACAAGAATTATGTAAAAGGATTGATGTAAATCATTGTTTGTAAGAGAAAGTGAGACAGGAATGCAAAAAAGCGTTGTTTTTGTACGGCAATGAAGAAATGACTATGTTTTGCGATTTCTCCTGCTCAGAAAGACTTAGAAAGTTGATAATTGTGGGCCAATGTTAGAAATGTCATGAGAAACAAGAATTATGTAAAAGTATTGATGTAAATCATTGTTTCTAAGAGAAAGTGAGACAGGAATGCAAAAAAGCATTGTTTTTGGACGGCAATGAAGAAATCACTATGTTTTACGATTTCTCGTGCTCAGAAAGACTTAGAAAGTTGATAATTGTGGGCAATGTTAGAAATGTCATGAGAAACAAGAATTATGTAAAAGGATTGATGTAAATCATTGTTTCTAAGAGAAAGTGAGACAGGAATGCAAAAAAGCGTTGTTTTTGGACGGCAATGAAGAAATGACTATGTTTTGCGATTTCTCCTGCTCAGAAAGACTTAGAAAGTTGATAATTGTGGGCAATGTTAGAAATGTCATGAGAAACAAGAATTATGTAAAAGGATTGATGTAAATCATTGTTTCTAAGAGAAAGTGAGACAGGAATGCAAAAAAGCGTTGTTTTTGGACGGCAATGAAGAAATGACTATGTTTTGCGATTTCTCCCTGCTCAGAAAGACTTAGAAAGTTGATAATTGTGGGCAATGTTAGAAATGTCATGAGAAACAAGAATTATGTAAAAGGATTGATGTAAATCATTGTTTCTAAGAGAAAGTGAGACAGGAATGCAAAAAAGCGTTGTTTTTGGACGGCAATGAAGAAATGACTATGTTTTGCGATTTCTCCTGCTCAGAAAGACTTAGAAAGTTGATAATTGTGGGGCAATGTTAGAAATGTCATGAGAAACAAGAATTATGTAAAAGGATTGATGTAAATCATTGTTTCTAAGAGAAAGTGAGACAGGAATGCAAAAAAGCGTTGTTTTTGTACGGCAATGAAGAAATGACTATGTTTTGCAATTTCTCCTGCTCAGAAAGACTTAGAAAGTTGATAATTGTGGGCAATGTTAGAAATGTTATGAGAAACAAGAATTATGTAAAAGGATTGATGTAAATCATTGTTTCTAAGAGAAGTGAGACAGGAATGCAAAAAAGCATTGTTTTTGGACGGCAATGTAGAAATGACTATGTTTGCGATTTCTCGTGCTCAGAAAGACTGAGAAAGTTGATAATTGTGGGCAATGTTAGAAATGTCATATGAAACAAGAATTATGTAAAAGGATTGATGTAAATCATTGTTTACAAGAGAAAGTGAGACAGGAATGCAAAAAAGCGTTGTTTTTGTACGGCAATGAAGAAATGACTATGTTTTGCAATTTCTCCTGCTCAGAAGACTTAGAAAGTTGATAATTGTGGGCAATGTTAGAAATGTCATGAGAAACAAGAATTATGTAAAAGGATTGATGTAAATCATTGTTTCTAAGAGAAAGTGAGACAGGAATGCAAAAAAGCGTTGTTTTTGGACGGCAATGAAGAAATGACTATGTTTTGCGATTTCTCCTGCTCAGAAAGACTTAGAAAGTTGATAATTGTGGGCAATGTTAGAAATGTCATGAGAAACAAGAATTATGTAAAAGGATTGATGTAAATCATTGTTTCTAAGAGAAAGTGAGACAGGAATGCAAAAAAGCGTTGTTTTTGTACGGCAATGAAGAAATGACTATGTTTTGCAATTTCTCCTGCTCAGAAAGACTTAGAAAAGTTGATAATTGTGGGCAATGTTAGAAATGTCATGAGAAACAAGAATTATGTAAAAGGATTGATGTAAATCATTGTTTGTAAGAGAAAGTGAGACAGGAGATGCAAAAAAGCGTTGTTTTTGTACGGCAATGAAGAAATGACTATGTTTTGCGATTTCTCCTGCTCAGAAAGACTTAGAAAGTTGATAATTGTGGGCAATGTTAGAAATGTCATGAGAAACAAGAATTATGTAAAAGTATTGATGTAAATCATTGTTTCTAAGAGAAAGTGAGACAGGAATGCAAAAAAGCATTGTTTTTGGACGGCAATGAAGAAATCACTATGTTTTACGATTTCTCGTGCTCAGAAAGACTTAGAAAGTTGATAATTGTGGGCAATGTTAGAAATGTCATGAGAAACAAGAATTATGTAAAAGGATTGATGTAAATCATTGTTTACAAGAGAAAGTGAGACAGGAATGCAAAAAAGCGTTGTTTTTGTACGGCAATGAAGAAATGACTATGTTTTGCGATTTCTCCTGCTCAGAAAGACTTAGAAAGTTGATAATTGTGGGCAATGTTAGAAATGTCATGAGAAACAAGAATTATGTAAAAGGATTGATGTACATCATTGTTTCTAAGAGAAAGTGAGACAGGAATGCAAAAAAGCGTTGTTTTTGGACGGCAATGAAGAAATGACTATGTTTTGCGATTTCTCCTGCTCAGAAGACTTAGAAAGTTGATAATTGTGGGCAATGTTAGAAATGTCATGAGAAACAAGAATTATGTAAAAAGATTGATGTAAATCATTGTTTCTAAGAGAAAGTGAGACAGGAATGCAAAAAAGCGTTGTTTTTGGACGGCAATGAAGAAATGACTATGTTTTGCGATTTCTCGTGCTCAGAAAGACTTAGAAAGTTGATAATTGTGGGCAATGTTAGAAATGTCATGAGAAACAAGAATTATGTAAAAGGATTGATGTAAATCATTGTTTCTAAGAGAAAGTGAGACAGGAATGCAAAAAAGCGTTGTTTTTGGACGGCAATGAAGAAATGACTATGTTTTGCGATTTCTCGTGCTCAGAAAGACTGAGAAAGTTGATAATTGTGGGCAATGTTAGAAATGTCATGAGAAACAAGAATTATGTAAAAGGATTGATGTAAATCATTGTTTACAAGAGAAAGTGAGACAGGAATGCAAAAAAGCGTTGTTTTTTGTACGGCAATGAAGGAAATGACTATGTTTTGCAATTTCTCCTGCTCAGAAAGACTTAGAAAGTTGATAATTGTGGGCAATGTTAGAAATGTTATGAGAAACAAGAATTATGTAAAAGGATTGATGTAAATCATTGTTTCTAAGAGAAAGTGAGACAGGAATGCAAAAAAGCATTGTTTTTGGACGGCAATGTAGAAATGACTATGTTTTGCGATTTCTCGTGCTCAGAAAGACTGAGAAAGTTGATAATTGTGGGCAATGTTAGAAATGTCATATGAAACAAGAATTATGTAAAAGGATTGATGTAAATCATTGTTTACAAGAGAAAGTGAGACAGGAATGCAAAAAAGCGTTGTTTTTGTACGGCAATGAAGAAATGACTATGTTTTGCAATTTCTCCTGCTCAGAAAGACTTAGAAAGTTGATAATTGTGGGCAATGTTAGAAATGTCATGAGAAACAAGAATTATGTAAAAGGATTGATGTAAATCATTGTTTCTAAGAGAAAGTGAGACAGGAATGCAAAAAAGCGTTGTTTTTGGACGGCAATGAAGAAATGACTATGTTTTGCGATTTCTCCTGCTCAGAAAGACTTAGAAAGTTGATAATTGTGGGCAATGTTAGAAATGTCATGAGAAACAAGAATTATGTAAAAGGATTGATGTAAATCATTGTTTCTAAGAGAAAGTGAGACAGGAATGCAAAAAAGCGTTGTTTTTGTACGGCAATGAAGAAATGACTATGTTTTGCAATTTCTCCTGCTCAGAAAGACTTAGAAAGTTGATAATTGTGGGCAATGTTAGAAATGTCATGAGAAACAAGAATTATGTAAAAGGATTGATGTAAATCATTGTTTGTAAGAGAAAGTGAGACAGGAATGCAAAAAAGCGTTGTTTTTGTACGGCAATGAAGAAATGACTATGTTTTGCGATTTCTCCTGCTCAGAAAGACTTAGAAAGTTGATAATTGTGGGCAATGTTAGAAATGTCATGAGAAACAAGAATTATGTAAAAGTATTGATGTAAATCATTGTTTCTAAGAGAAGTGAGACAGGAATGCAAAAAAGCATTGTTTTTGGACGGCAATGAAGAAATCACTATGTTTTACGATTTCTCGTGCTCAGAAAGACTTAGAAAGTTGATAATTGTGGCAATGTTAGAAATGTCATGAGAAACAAGAATTATGTAAAAGGATTGATGTAAATCATTGTTTACAAGAGAAAGTGAGACAGGAATGCAAAAAAAGCGTTGTTTTTGTACGGCAATGAAGAAATGACTATGTTTTGCGATTTCTCCTGCTCAGAAAGACTTAGAAAGTTGATAATTGTGGGCAATGTTAGAAATGTCATGAGAAACAAGAATTATGTAAAAGGATTGATGTACATCATTGTTTCTAAGAGAAAGTGAGACAGGAATGCAAAAAAGCGTTGTTTTTGGACGGCAATGAAGAAATGACTATGTTTTGCGATTTCTCCTGCTCAGAAAGACTTAGAAAGTTGATAATTGTGGGCAATGTTAGAAATGTCATGAGAAACAAGAATTATGTAAAAAGATTGATGTAAATCATTGTTTCTAAGAGAAAGTGAGACAGGAATGCAAAAAAGCGTTGTTTTTGGACGGCAATGAAGAAATGACTATGTTTTGCGATTTCTCGTGCTCAGAAAGACTTAGAAAGTTGATAATTGTGGGCAATGTTAGAAATGTCATGAGAAACAAGAATTATGTAAAAGGATTGATGTAAATCATTGTTTCTAAGAGAAAGTGAGACAGGAATGCAAAAAAGCGTTGTTTTTGGACGGCAATGAAGAAATGACTATGTTTTGCGATTTCTCGTGCTCAGAAAGACTGAGAAAGTTGATAATTGTGGGCAATGTTAGAAATGTCATGAGAAACAAGAATTATGTAAAAGGATTGATGTAAATCATTGTTTACAAGAGAAAGTGAGACAGGAATGCAAAAAAGCGTTGTTTTTGTACGGCAATGAAGAAATGACTATGTTTTGCGATTTCTCCTGCTCAGAAAGACTTAGAAAGTTGATAATTGTGGGCAATGTTAGAAATGTCATGAGAAACAAGAATTATGTAAAAGTATTGATGTAATCATTGTTTCTAAGAGAAAGTGAGACAGGAATGCAAAAAAGCGTTGTTTTTGGACGGCAATGAAGAAATGACTATGTTTTACGATTTCTCGTGCTCAGAAAGACTTAGAAAATTGATAATTGTGGGCAATGTTAGAAATGTCATGAGAAACAAGAATTATGTAAAAGGATTGATGAAAATCATTGTTTGTAAGAGAAAGTGAGACAGGAATGCAAAAAAGCGTTGTTTTTGGACGGCAATGAAGAAATGACTATGTTTTGCGATTTCTCCTGCTCAGAAAGACTTAGAAAGTTGATAATTGTGGGCAATGTTAGAAATGTCATGAGAAACAAGAATTATGTAAAAGGATTGATGTAAATCATTGTTTCTAAGAGAAAGTGAGACAGGAATGCAAAAAAGCGTTGTTTTTGGACGGCAATGAAGAAATGACTATGTTTTGCGATTTCTCGTGCTCAGAAAGACTTAGAAAGTTGATAATTGTGGGCAATGTTAGAAATGTCATGAGAAACAAGAATTATGTAAAAGGATTGATGTAAATCATTGTTTCTAAGAGAAAGTGAGACAGGAATGCAAAAAAGCATTGTTTTTGGACGGCAATGTAGAAATGACTATGTTTTGCGATTTCTCGTGCTCAGAAAGACTGAGAAAGTTGATAATTGTGGGCAATGTTAGAAATGTCATATGAAACAAGAATTATGTAAAAGGATTGATGTAAATCATTGTTTACAAGAGAAAGTGAGACAGGAATGCAAAAAAGCGTTGTTTTTGTACGGCAATGAAGAAATGACTATGTTTTGCAATTTCTCCTGCTCAGAAAGACTTAGAAAGTTGATAATTGTGGGCAATGTTAGAAATGTCATGAGAAACAAGAATTATGTAAAAGGATTGATGTAAATCATTGTTTCTAAGAGAAAGTGAGACAGGAATGCAAAAAAGCGTTGTTTTTGGACGGCAATGAAGAAATGACTATGTTTTGCGATTTCTCCTGCTCAGAAAGACTTAGAAAGTTGATAATTGTGGGCAATGTTAGAAATGTCATGAGAAACAAGAATTATGTAAAAGGATTGATGTAAATCATTGTTTCTAAGAGAAAGTGAGACAGGAATGCAAAAAAGCGTTGTTTTTGTACGGCAATGAAGAAATGACTATGTTTTGCAATTTCTCCTGCTCAGAAAGACTTAGAAAGTTGATAATTGTGGGCAATGTTAGAAATGTCATGAGAAACAAGAATTATGTAAAAGGATTGATGTAAATCATTGTTTGTAAGAGAAAGTGAGACAGGAATGCAAAAAAGCGTTGTTTTTGTACGGCAATGAAGAAATGACTATGTTTTGCAATTTCTCCTGCTCAGAAAGACTTAGAAAGTTGATAATTGTGGGCAATGTTAGAAATGTCATGAGAAACAAGAATTATGTAAAAGGATTGATGTAAATCATTGTTTCTAAGAGAAAGTGAGACAGGAATGCAAAAAAGCGTTGTTTTTGGACGGCAATGAAGAAATGACTATGTTTTGCGATTTCTCCTGCTCAGAAAGACTTAGAAAGTTGATAATTGTGGGCAATGTTAGAAATGTCATGAGAAACAAGAATTATGTAAAAGGATTAATGAAAATCATTGTTTGTAAGAGAAAGTGAGACAGGAATGCAAAAAAGCGTTGTTTTTGGACGGCAATGAAGAAATGACTATGTTTTGCAATTTCTCCTGCACAGAAAGACTTAGAAAGTTGATAATTGTGGGCAATGTTAGAAATGTCATGAGAAACAAGAATTATGTAAAAGGATTGATGTAAATCATTGTTTATAAGAGAAAGTGAGACAGGAATGCAAAAAAGCGTTGTTTTTGTACGGCAATGAAGAAATGACTATGTTTTGCGATTTCTCCTGCTCAGAAAGACTTAGAAAGTTGATAATTGTGGGCAATGTTAGAAATGTCATGAGAAACAAGAATTATGTAAAAGTATTGATGTAAATCATTGTTTCTAAGAGAAAGTGAGACAGGAATGCAAAAAAGCATTGTTTTTGGACGGCAATGAAGAAATCACTATGTTTTACGATTTCTCGTGCTCAGAAAGACTTAGAAAGTTGATAATTGTGGGCAATGTTAGAAATGTCATGAGAAACAAGAATTATGTAAAAGGATTGATGTAAATCATTGTTTGTAAGAGAAAGTGAGACAGGAATGCAAAAAAGCGTTGTTTTGGACGGCAATGAAGAAATGACTATGTTTTGCGATTTCTCGTGCTCAGAAAGACTTAGAAAGTTGATAATTGTGGGCAATGTTAGAAATGTCATGAGAAACAAGAATTATGTAAAAGGATTGATGTAAATCATTGTTTCTAAGAGAAAGTGAGACAGGAATGCAAAAAAGCATTGTTTTTGGACGGCAATGTAGAAATGACTATGTTTTGCGATTTCTCGTGCTCAGAAAGACTGAGAAAGTTGATAATTGTGGGCAATGTTAGAAATGTCATATGAAACAAGAATTATGTAAAAGGATTGATGTAAATCATTGTTTACAAGAGAAAGTGAGACAGGAATGCAAAAAAGCGTTGTTTTTGTACGGCAATGAAGAAATGACTATGTTTTGCAATTTCTCCTGCTCAGAAAGACTTAGAAAGTTGATAATTGTGGGCAATGTTAGAAATGTCATGAGAAACAAGAATTATGTAAAAGGATTGATGTAAATCATTGTTTCTAAGAGAAAGTGAGACAGGAATGCAAAAAAGCGTTGTTTTTGGACGGCAATGAAGAAATGACTATGTTTTGCGATTTCTCCTGCTCAGAAAGACTTAGAAAGTTGATAATTGTGGGCAATGTTAGAAATGTCATGAGAAACAAGAATTATGTAAAAGGATTGATGTAAATCATTGTTTCTAAGAGAAAGTGAGACAGGAATGCAAAAAAGCGTTGTTTA
>NW_027448412.1:0-43202 GCF_038048845.1 Mixophyes fleayi
TCTGTGTGAAGTTTGTATGTTCTCCCTGTGTTTGCGTGGGTTTCCTCCGGGTGCTGTGGTTTCCTCCCACACTCCAAAAAACATACTGTTAGGTTAATTGGCTGCTATCAAAATTGATCCTAGTCTCTCCCTCTCTGTCTGTGTGTGAGTGTGTGTCTATATTAGGGAATTTAGACTGTAAGCTCCAATAGGGTAGGGACTGATGTGAATGGGTTCTCTGTACAGCGCTGCGCTATTAGTGACACTATATAAATAAATGATAATGAGGATGATGATGATATGTGTTTACTATGCCTATACACATAGCCAGCTTCCACACTTGATTGGCAGATTAATGCATCATTATTGCTAAGTTTGATAACAGTTGTCTAATACAGTGACACTGGTAGAGAAAACCACTATAGACATTCACATAAGCAGCTCTCATCATCATCATTTATGGCATAAGACTTCTTTAATTATACTAAGTTTTTGAGCAGGTCTGCATTATACTTAATTATATAAGGGAGATGTACTTTTAGTAAAAAGTAGCTCTCCAATTTCAAAAGTACATCAACGTAGTATTAATACTTAGATTTAAAGGTGTTCTGGGATCAATGAAATACATTCCCAGCAGCCATCACCCTTTGCCTCTATCTTATTGCATATTTTGTCCTAATGTGCTTTCATATTTACATGTCACCATGTTTCCATTGGCTAGTACCTTAAAGTCAGATGTCTGTCAAGCAAACTGACCAGTGACAGAATTGCTTTGTGAGGTTTACATCTTTATGACATCAAATGCTTCACATGAAAAATGCAGTTCATTGTCAAAAATCAGCTATATTAGGAGAGTGAGAATTGTGTTTTAGCATCAATTACACACTAAATATGCTGTCATTGTGTATTTTTAATGGATGTCTTTCAGTTTTAAAGATAGACAGACCGATAGATAGATAGATAGATAGATAGATAGATAGATAGATAGATAGATAGATAGATAGACAGACAGACAGACTGATTTCAACTGGAAGCAGTGCTTACATATTGCTTAATTTTTGGTGGTTATTAAATAGTATGGGTAGGCAAGAAAAGTGCATATATCTTTTATTAGCATAAACTTACCCAAATGCGCTCTTGCATATTTAAGGCATTCAAAGTAATAATATTTCACAGCATTAATACAGTTATGTACTAGACTGGACAATGGTAAGCAGAGCCAGTACTTATATCAACAATGGCCTTATCTGTGTGAAGTTTGTATGTTCTCCCTGTGTTTGCGTGGGTTTCCTCCGGGTGCTGTGGTTTCCTCCCACACTCCAAAAAACATACTGTTAGGTTAATTGGCTGCTATCAAAATTGATCCTAGTCTCTCCCTCTCTGTCTGTGTGTGAGTGTGTGTCTATATTAGGGAATTTAGACTGTAAGCTCCAATAGGGTAGGGACTGATGTGAATGGGTTCTCTGTACAGCGCTGCGCTATTAGTGACACTATATAAATAAATGATAATGAGGATGATGATGATATGTGTTTACTATGCCTATACACATAGCCAGCTTCCACACTTGATTGGCAGATTAATGCATCATTATTGCTAAGTTTGATAACAGTTGTCTAATACAGTGACACTGGTAGAGAAAACCACTATAGACATTCACATAAGCAGCTCTCATCATCATCATTTATGGCATAAGACTTCTTTAATTATACTAAGTTTTTGAGCAGGTCTGCATTATACTTAATTATATAAGGGAGATGTACTTTTAGTAAAAAGTAGCTCTCCAATTTCAAAAGTACATCAACGTAGTATTAATACTTAGATTTAAAGGTGTTCTGGGATCAATGAAATACATTCCCAGCAGCCATCACCCTTTGCCTCTATCTTATTGCATATTTTGTCCTAATGTGCTTTCATATTTACATGTCACCATGTTTCCATTGGCTAGTACCTTAAAGTCAGATGTCTGTCAAGCAAACTGACCAGTGACAGAATTGCTTTGTGAGGTTTACATCTTTATGACATCAAATGCTTCACATGAAAAATGCAGTTCATTGTCAAAAATCAGCTATATTAGGAGAGTGAGAATTGTGTTTTAGCATCAATTACACACTAAATATGCTGTCATTGTGTATTTTTAATGGATGTCTTTCAGTTTTAAAGATAGACAGACCGATAGATAGATAGATAGATAGATAGATAGATAGATAGATAGATAGATAGATAGATAGACAGACAGACAGACTGATTTCAACTGGAAGCAGTGCTTACATATTGCTTAATTTTTGGTGGTTATTAAATAGTATGGGTAGGCAAGAAAAGTGCATATATCTTTTATTAGCATAAACTTACCCAAATGCGCTCTTGCATATTTAAGGCATTCAAAGTAATAATATTTCACAGCATTAATACAGTTATGTACTAGACTGGACAATGGTAAGCAGAGCCAGTACTTATATCAACAATGGCCTTATCTGTGTGAAGTTTGTATGTTCTCCCTGTGTTTGCGTGGGTTTCCTCCGGGTGCTGTGGTTTCCTCCCACACTCCAAAAAACATACTGTTAGGTTAATTGGCTGCTATCAAAATTGATCCTAGTCTCTCCCTCTCTGTCTGTGTGTGAGTGTGTGTCTATATTAGGGAATTTAGACTGTAAGCTCCAATAGGGTAGGGACTGATGTGAATGGGTTCTCTGTACAGCGCTGCGCTATTAGTGACACTATATAAATAAATGATAATGAGGATGATGATGATATGTGTTTACTATGCCTATACACATAGCCAGCTTCCACACTTGATTGGCAGATTAATGCATCATTATTGCTAAGTTTGATAACAGTTGTCTAATACAGTGACACTGGTAGAGAAAACCACTATAGACATTCACATAAGCAGCTCTCATCATCATCATTTATGGCATAAGACTTCTTTAATTATACTAAGTTTTTGAGCAGGTCTGCATTATACTTAATTATATAAGGGAGATGTACTTTTAGTAAAAAGTAGCTCTCCAATTTCAAAAGTACATCAACGTAGTATTAATACTTAGATTTAAAGGTGTTCTGGGATCAATGAAATACATTCCCAGCAGCCATCACCCTTTGCCTCTATCTTATTGCATATTTTGTCCTAATGTGCTTTCATATTTACATGTCACCATGTTTCCATTGGCTAGTACCTTAAAGTCAGATGTCTGTCAAGCAAACTGACCAGTGACAGAATTGCTTTGTGAGGTTTACATCTTTATGACATCAAATGCTTCACATGAAAAATGCAGTTCATTGTCAAAAATCAGCTATATTAGGAGAGTGAGAATTGTGTTTTAGCATCAATTACACACTAAATATGCTGTCATTGTGTATTTTTAATGGATGTCTTTCAGTTTTAAAGATAGACAGACCGATAGATAGATAGATAGATAGATAGATAGATAGATAGATAGATAGATAGATAGATAGATAGACAGACAGACAGACTGATTTCAACTGGAAGCAGTGCTTACATATTGCTTAATTTTTGGTGGTTATTAAATAGTATGGGTAGGCAAGAAAAGTGCATATATCTTTTATTAGCATAAACTTACCCAAATGCGCTCTTGCATATTTAAGGCATTCAAAGTAATAATATTTCACAGCATTAATACAGTTATGTACTAGACTGGACAATGGTAAGCAGAGCCAGTACTTATATCAACAATGGCCTTATCTGTGTGAAGTTTGTATGTTCTCCCTGTGTTTGCGTGGGTTTCCTCCGGGTGCTGTGGTTTCCTCCCACACTCCAAAAAACATACTGTTAGGTTAATTGGCTGCTATCAAAATTGATCCTAGTCTCTCCCTCTCTGTCTGTGTGTGAGTGTGTGTCTATATTAGGGAATTTAGACTGTAAGCTCCAATAGGGTAGGGACTGATGTGAATGGGTTCTCTGTACAGCGCTGCGCTATTAGTGACACTATATAAATAAATGATAATGAGGATGATGATGATATGTGTTTACTATGCCTATACACATAGCCAGCTTCCACACTTGATTGGCAGATTAATGCATCATTATTGCTAAGTTTGATAACAGTTGTCTAATACAGTGACACTGGTAGAGAAAACCACTATAGACATTCACATAAGCAGCTCTCATCATCATCATTTATGGCATAAGACTTATTTAATTATACTAAGTTTTTGAGCAGGTCTGCATTATACTTAATTATATAAGGGAGATGTACTTTTAGTAAAAAGTAGCTCTCCAATTTCAAAAGTACATCAACGTAGTATTAATACTTAGATTTAAAGGTGTTCTGGGATCAATGAAATACATTCCCAGCAGCCATCACCCTTTGCCTCTATCTTATTGCATATTTTGTCCTAATGTGCTTTCATATTTACATGTCACCATGTTTCCATTGGCTAGTACCTTAAAGTCAGATGTCTGTCAAGCAAACTGACCAGTGACAGAATTGCTTTGTGAGGTTTACATCTTTATGACATCAAATGCTTCACATGAAAAATGCAGTTCATTGTCAAAAATCAGCTATATTAGGAGAGTGAGAATTGTGTTTTAGCATCAATTACACACTAAATATGCTGTCATTGTGTATTTTTAATGGATGTCTTTCAGTTTTAAAGATAGACAGACCGATAGATAGATAGATAGATAGATAGATAGATAGATAGATAGATAGATAGATAGATAGATAGACAGACAGACAGACTGATTTCAACTGGAAGCAGTGCTTACATATTGCTTAATTTTTGGTGGTTATTAAATAGTATGGGTAGGCAAGAAAAGTGCATATATCTTTTATTAGCATAAACTTACCCAAATGCGCTCTTGCATATTTAAGGCATTCAAAGTAATAATATTTCACAGCATTAATACAGTTATGTACTAGACTGGACAATGGTAAGCAGAGCCAGTACTTATATCAACAATGGCCTTATCTGTGTGAAGTTTGTATGTTCTCCCTGTGTTTGCGTGGGTTTCCTCCGGGTGCTGTGGTTTCCTCCCACACTCCAAAAAACATACTGTTAGGTTAATTGGCTGCTATCAAAATTGATCCTAGTCTCTCCCTCTCTGTCTGTGTGTGAGTGTGTGTCTATATTAGGGAATTTAGACTGTAAGCTCCAATAGGGTAGGGACTGATGTGAATGGGTTCTCTGTACAGCGCTGCGCTATTAGTGACACTATATAAATAAATGATAATGAGGATGATGATGATATGTGTTTACTATGCCTATACACATAGCCAGCTTCCACACTTGATTGGCAGATTAATGCATCATTATTGCTAAGTTTGATAACAGTTGTCTAATACAGTGACACTGGTAGAGAAAACCACTATAGACATTCACATAAGCAGCTCTCATCATCATCATTTATGGCATAAGACTTCTTTAATTATACTAAGTTTTTGAGCAGGTCTGCATTATACTTAATTATATAAGGGAGATGTACTTTTAGTAAAAAGTAGCTCTCCAATTTCAAAAGTACATCAACGTAGTATTAATACTTAGATTTAAAGGTGTTCTGGGATCAATGAAATACATTCCCAGCAGCCATCACCCTTTGCCTCTATCTTATTGCATATTTTGTCCTAATGTGCTTTCATATTTACATGTCACCATGTTTCCATTGGCTAGTACCTTAAAGTCAGATGTCTGTCAAGCAAACTGACCAGTGACAGAATTGCTTTGTGAGGTTTACATCTTTATGACATCAAATGCTTCACATGAAAAATGCAGTTCATTGTCAAAAATCAGCTATATTAGGAGAGTGAGAATTGTGTTTTAGCATCAATTACACACTAAATATGCTGTCATTGTGTATTTTTAATGGATGTCTTTCAGTTTTAAAGATAGACAGACCGATAGATAGATAGATAGATAGATAGATAGATAGATAGATAGATAGATAGATAGATAGACAGACAGACAGACTGATTTCAACTGGAAGCAGTGCTTACATATTGCTTAATTTTTGGTGGTTATTAAATAGTATGGGTAGGCAAGAAAAGTGCATATATCTTTTATTAGCATAAACTTACCCAAATGCGCTCTTGCATATTTAAGGCATTCAAAGTAATAATATTTCACAGCATTAATACAGTTATGTACTAGACTGGACAATGGTAAGCAGAGCCAGTACTTATATCAACAATGGCCTTATCTGTGTGAAGTTTGTATGTTCTCCCTGTGTTTGCGTGGGTTTCCTCCGGGTGCTGTGGTTTCCTCCCACACTCCAAAAAACATACTGTTAGGTTAATTGGCTGCTATCAAAATTGATCCTAGTCTCTCCCTCTCTGTCTGTGTGTGAGTGTGTGTCTATATTAGGGAATTTAGACTGTAAGCTCCAATAGGGTAGGGACTGATGTGAATGGGTTCTCTGTACAGCGCTGCGCTATTAGTGACACTATATAAATAAATGATAATGAGGATGATGATGATATGTGTTTACTATGCCTATACACATAGCCAGCTTCCACACTTGATTGGCAGATTAATGCATCATTATTGCTAAGTTTGATAACAGTTGTCTAATACAGTGACACTGGTAGAGAAAACCACTATAGACATTCACATAAGCAGCTCTCATCATCATCATTTATGGCATAAGACTTCTTTAATTATACTAAGTTTTTGAGCAGGTCTGCATTATACTTAATTATATAAGGGAGATGTACTTTTAGTAAAAAGTAGCTCTCCAATTTCAAAAGTACATCAACGTAGTATTAATACTTAGATTTAAAGGTGTTCTGGGATCAATGAAATACATTCCCAGCAGCCATCACCCTTTGCCTCTATCTTATTGCATATTTTGTCCTAATGTGCTTTCATATTTACATGTCACCATGTTTCCATTGGCTAGTACCTTAAAGTCAGATGTCTGTCAAGCAAACTGACCAGTGACAGAATTGCTTTGTGAGGTTTACATCTTTATGACATCAAATGCTTCACATGAAAAATGCAGTTCATTGTCAAAAATCAGCTATATTAGGAGAGTGAGAATTGTGTTTTAGCATCAATTACACACTAAATATGCTGTCATTGTGTATTTTTAATGGATGTCTTTCAGTTTTAAAGATAGACAGACCGATAGATAGATAGATAGATAGATAGATAGATAGATAGATAGATAGATAGATAGATAGACAGACAGACAGACTGATTTCAACTGGAAGCAGTGCTTACATATTGCTTAATTTTTGGTGGTTATTAAATAGTATGGGTAGGCAAGAAAAGTGCATATATCTTTTATTAGCATAAACTTACCCAAATGCGCTCTTGCATATTTAAGGCATTCAAAGTAATAATATTTCACAGCATTAATACAGTTATGTACTAGACTGGACAATGGTAAGCAGAGCCAGTACTTATATCAACAATGGCCTTATCTGTGTGAAGTTTGTATGTTCTCCCTGTGTTTGCGTGGGTTTCCTCCGGGTGCTGTGGTTTCCTCCCACACTCCAAAAAACATACTGTTAGGTTAATTGGCTGCTATCAAAATTGATCCTAGTCTCTCCCTCTCTGTCTGTGTGTGAGTGTGTGTCTATATTAGGGAATTTAGACTGTAAGCTCCAATAGGGTAGGGACTGATGTGAATGGGTTCTCTGTACAGCGCTGCGCTATTAGTGACACTATATAAATAAATGATAATGAGGATGATGATGATATGTGTTTACTATGCCTATACACATAGCCAGCTTCCACACTTGATTGGCAGATTAATGCATCATTATTGCTAAGTTTGATAACAGTTGTCTAATACAGTGACACTGGTAGAGAAAACCACTATAGACATTCACATAAGCAGCTCTCATCATCATCATTTATGGCATAAGACTTCTTTAATTATACTAAGTTTTTGAGCAGGTCTGCATTATACTTAATTATATAAGGGAGATGTACTTTTAGTAAAAAGTAGCTCTCCAATTTCAAAAGTACATCAACGTAGTATTAATACTTAGATTTAAAGGTGTTCTGGGATCAATGAAATACATTCCCAGCAGCCATCACCCTTTGCCTCTATCTTATTGCATATTTTGTCCTAATGTGCTTTCATATTTACATGTCACCATGTTTCCATTGGCTAGTACCTTAAAGTCAGATGTCTGTCAAGCAAACTGACCAGTGACAGAATTGCTTTGTGAGGTTTACATCTTTATGACATCAAATGCTTCACATGAAAAATGCAGTTCATTGTCAAAAATCAGCTATATTAGGAGAGTGAGAATTGTGTTTTAGCATCAATTACACACTAAATATGCTGTCATTGTGTATTTTTAATGGATGTCTTTCAGTTTTAAAGATAGACAGACCGATAGATAGATAGATAGATAGATAGATAGATAGATAGATAGATAGATAGATAGATAGATAGACAGACAGACAGACTGATTTCAACTGGAAGCAGTGCTTACATATTGCTTAATTTTTGGTGGTTATTAAATAGTATGGGTAGGCAAGAAAAGTGCATATATCTTTTATTAGCATAAACTTACCCAAATGCGCTCTTGCATATTTAAGGCATTCAAAGTAATAATATTTCACAGCATTAATACAGTTATGTACTAGACTGGACAATGGTAAGCAGAGCCAGTACTTATATCAACAATGGCCTTATCTGTGTGAAGTTTGTATGTTCTCCCTGTGTTTGCGTGGGTTTCCTCCGGGTGCTGTGGTTTCCTCCCACACTCCAAAAAACATACTGTTAGGTTAATTGGCTGCTATCAAAATTGATCCTAGTCTCTCCCTCTCTGTCTGTGTGTGAGTGTGTGTCTATATTAGGGAATTTAGACTGTAAGCTCCAATAGGGTAGGGACTGATGTGAATGGGTTCTCTGTACAGCGCTGCGCTATTAGTGACACTATATAAATAAATGATAATGAGGATGATGATGATATGTGTTTACTATGCCTATACACATAGCCAGCTTCCACACTTGATTGGCAGATTAATGCATCATTATTGCTAAGTTTGATAACAGTTGTCTAATACAGTGACACTGGTAGAGAAAACCACTATAGACATTCACATAAGCAGCTCTCATCATCATCATTTATGGCATAAGACTTATTTAATTATACTAAGTTTTTGAGCAGGTCTGCATTATACTTAATTATATAAGGGAGATGTACTTTTAGTAAAAAGTAGCTCTCCAATTTCAAAAGTACATCAACGTAGTATTAATACTTAGATTTAAAGGTGTTCTGGGATCAATGAAATACATTCCCAGCAGCCATCACCCTTTGCCTCTATCTTATTGCATATTTTGTCCTAATGTGCTTTCATATTTACATGTCACCATGTTTCCATTGGCTAGTACCTTAAAGTCAGATGTCTGTCAAGCAAACTGACCAGTGACAGAATTGCTTTGTGAGGTTTACATCTTTATGACATCAAATGCTTCACATGAAAAATGCAGTTCATTGTCAAAAATCAGCTATATTAGGAGAGTGAGAATTGTGTTTTAGCATCAATTACACACTAAATATGCTGTCATTGTGTATTTTTAATGGATGTCTTTCAGTTTTAAAGATAGACAGACCGATAGATAGATAGATAGATAGATAGATAGATAGATAGATAGATAGATAGATAGATAGACAGACAGACAGACTGATTTCAACTGGAAGCAGTGCTTACATATTGCTTAATTTTTGGTGGTTATTAAATAGTATGGGTAGGCAAGAAAAGTGCATATATCTTTTATTAGCATAAACTTACCCAAATGCGCTCTTGCATATTTAAGGCATTCAAAGTAATAATATTTCACAGCATTAATACAGTTATGTACTAGACTGGACAATGGTAAGCAGAGCCAGTACTTATATCAACAATGGCCTTATCTGTGTGAAGTTTGTATGTTCTCCCTGTGTTTGCGTGGGTTTCCTCCGGGTGCTGTGGTTTCCTCCCACACTCCAAAAAACATACTGTTAGGTTAATTGGCTGCTATCAAAATTGATCCTAGTCTCTCCCTCTCTGTCTGTGTGTGAGTGTGTGTCTATATTAGGGAATTTAGACTGTAAGCTCCAATAGGGTAGGGACTGATGTGAATGGGTTCTCTGTACAGCGCTGCGCTATTAGTGACACTATATAAATAAATGATAATGAGGATGATGATGATATGTGTTTACTATGCCTATACACATAGCCAGCTTCCACACTTGATTGGCAGATTAATGCATCATTATTGCTAAGTTTGATAACAGTTGTCTAATACAGTGACACTGGTAGAGAAAACCACTATAGACATTCACATAAGCAGCTCTCATCATCATCATTTATGGCATAAGACTTATTTAATTATACTAAGTTTTTGAGCAGGTCTGCATTATACTTAATTATATAAGGGAGATGTACTTTTAGTAAAAAGTAGCTCTCCAATTTCAAAAGTACATCAACGTAGTATTAATACTTAGATTTAAAGGTGTTCTGGGATCAATGAAATACATTCCCAGCAGCCATCACCCTTTGCCTCTATCTTATTGCATATTTTGTCCTAATGTGCTTTCATATTTACATGTCACCATGTTTCCATTGGCTAGTACCTTAAAGTCAGATGTCTGTCAAGCAAACTGACCAGTGACAGAATTGCTTTGTGAGGTTTACATCTTTATGACATCAAATGCTTCACATGAAAAATGCAGTTCATTGTCAAAAATCAGCTATATTAGGAGAGTGAGAATTGTGTTTTAGCATCAATTACACACTAAATATGCTGTCATTGTGTATTTTTAATGGATGTCTTTCAGTTTTAAAGATAGACAGACCGATAGATAGATAGATAGATAGATAGATAGATAGATAGATAGATAGATAGATAGATAGATAGACAGACAGACAGACTGATTTCAACTGGAAGCAGTGCTTACATATTGCTTAATTTTTGGTGGTTATTAAATAGTATGGGTAGGCAAGAAAAGTGCATATATCTTTTATTAGCATAAACTTACCCAAATGCGCTCTTGCATATTTAAGGCATTCAAAGTAATAATATTTCACAGCATTAATACAGTTATGTACTAGACTGGACAATGGTAAGCAGAGCCAGTACTTATATCAACAATGGCCTTATCTGTGTGAAGTTTGTATGTTCTCCCTGTGTTTGCGTGGGTTTCCTCCGGGTGCTGTGGTTTCCTCCCACACTCCAAAAAACATACTGTTAGGTTAATTGGCTGCTATCAAAATTGATCCTAGTCTCTCCCTCTCTGTCTGTGTGTGAGTGTGTGTCTATATTAGGGAATTTAGACTGTAAGCTCCAATAGGGTAGGGACTGATGTGAATGGGTTCTCTGTACAGCGCTGCGCTATTAGTGACACTATATAAATAAATGATAATGAGGATGATGATGATATGTGTTTACTATGCCTATACACATAGCCAGCTTCCACACTTGATTGGCAGATTAATGCATCATTATTGCTAAGTTTGATAACAGTTGTCTAATACAGTGACACTGGTAGAGAAAACCACTATAGACATTCACATAAGCAGCTCTCATCATCATCATTTATGGCATAAGACTTCTTTAATTATACTAAGTTTTTGAGCAGGTCTGCATTATACTTAATTATATAAGGGAGATGTACTTTTAGTAAAAAGTAGCTCTCCAATTTCAAAAGTACATCAACGTAGTATTAATACTTAGATTTAAAGGTGTTCTGGGATCAATGAAATACATTCCCAGCAGCCATCACCCTTTGCCTCTATCTTATTGCATATTTTGTCCTAATGTGCTTTCATATTTACATGTCACCATGTTTCCATTGGCTAGTACCTTAAAGTCAGATGTCTGTCAAGCAAACTGACCAGTGACAGAATTGCTTTGTGAGGTTTACATCTTTATGACATCAAATGCTTCACATGAAAAATGCAGTTCATTGTCAAAAATCAGCTATATTAGGAGAGTGAGAATTGTGTTTTAGCATCAATTACACACTAAATATGCTGTCATTGTGTATTTTTAATGGATGTCTTTCAGTTTTAAAGATAGACAGACCGATAGATAGATAGATAGATAGATAGATAGATAGATAGATAGATAGATAGATAGATAGACAGACAGACAGACTGATTTCAACTGGAAGCAGTGCTTACATATTGCTTAATTTTTGGTGGTTATTAAATAGTATGGGTAGGCAAGAAAAGTGCATATATCTTTTATTAGCATAAACTTACCCAAATGCGCTCTTGCATATTTAAGGCATTCAAAGTAATAATATTTCACAGCATTAATACAGTTATGTACTAGACTGGACAATGGTAAGCAGAGCCAGTACTTATATCAACAATGGCCTTATCTGTGTGAAGTTTGTATGTTCTCCCTGTGTTTGCGTGGGTTTCCTCCGGGTGCTGTGGTTTCCTCCCACACTCCAAAAAACATACTGTTAGGTTAATTGGCTGCTATCAAAATTGATCCTAGTCTCTCCCTCTCTGTCTGTGTGTGAGTGTGTGTCTATATTAGGGAATTTAGACTGTAAGCTCCAATAGGGTAGGGACTGATGTGAATGGGTTCTCTGTACAGCGCTGCGCTATTAGTGACACTATATAAATAAATGATAATGAGGATGATGATGATATGTGTTTACTATGCCTATACACATAGCCAGCTTCCACACTTGATTGGCAGATTAATGCATCATTATTGCTAAGTTTGATAACAGTTGTCTAATACAGTGACACTGGTAGAGAAAACCACTATAGACATTCACATAAGCAGCTCTCATCATCATCATTTATGGCATAAGACTTCTTTAATTATACTAAGTTTTTGAGCAGGTCTGCATTATACTTAATTATATAAGGGAGATGTACTTTTAGTAAAAAGTAGCTCTCCAATTTCAAAAGTACATCAACGTAGTATTAATACTTAGATTTAAAGGTGTTCTGGGATCAATGAAATACATTCCCAGCAGCCATCACCCTTTGCCTCTATCTTACTTATTGCATATTTTGTCCTAATGTGCTTTCATATTTACATGTCACCATGTTTCCATTGGCTAGTACCTTAAAGTCAGATGTCTGTCAAGCAAACTGACCAGTGACAGAATTGCTTTGTGAGGTTTACATCTTTATGACATCAAATGCTTCACATGAAAAATGCAGTTCATTGTCAAAAATCAGCTATATTAGGAGAGTGAGAATTGTGTTTTAGCATCAATTACACACTAAATATGCTGTCATTGTGTATTTTTAATGGATGTCTTTCAGTTTTAAAGATAGACAGACCGATAGATAGATAGATAGATAGATAGATAGATAGATAGATAGATAGATAGATAGATAGATAGATAGACAGACAGACAGACTGATTTCAACTGGAAGCAGTGCTTACATATTGCTTAATTTTTGGTGGTTATTAAATAGTATGGGTAGGCAATAAAAGTGCATATATCTTTTATTAGCATAAACTTACCCAAATGCGCTCTTGCATATTTAAGGCATTCAAAGTAATAATATTTCACAGCATTAATACAGTTATGTACTAGACTGGACAATGGTAAGCAGAGCCAGTACTTATATCAACAATGGCCTTATCTGTGTGAAGTTTGTATGTTCTCCCTGTGTTTGCGTGGGTTTCCTCCGGGTGCTGTGGTTTCCTCCCACACTCCAAAAAACATACTGTTAGGTTAATTGGCTGCTATCAAAATTGATCCTAGTCTCTCCCTCTCTGTCTGTGTGTGAGTGTGTGTCTATATTAGGGAATTTAGACTGTAAGCTCCAATAGGGTAGGGACTGATGTGAATGGGTTCTCTGTACAGCGCTGCGCTATTAGTGACACTATATAAATAAATGATAATGAGGATGATGATGATATGTGTTTACTATGCCTATACACATAGCCAGCTTCCACACTTGATTGGCAGATTAATGCATCATTATTGCTAAGTTTGATAACAGTTGTCTAATACAGTGACACTGGTAGAGAAAACCACTATAGACATTCACATAAGCAGCTCTCATCATCATCATTTATGGCATAAGACTTATTTAATTATACTAAGTTTTTGAGCAGGTCTGCATTATACTTAATTATATAAGGGAGATGTACTTTTAGTAAAAAGTAGCTCTCCAATTTCAAAAGTACATCAACGTAGTATTAATACTTAGATTTAAAGGTGTTCTGGGATCAATGAAATACATTCCCAGCAGCCATCACCCTTTGCCTCTATCTTATTGCATATTTTGTCCTAATGTGCTTTCATATTTACATGTCACCATGTTTCCATTGGCTAGTACCTTAAAGTCAGATGTCTGTCAAGCAAACTGACCAGTGACAGAATTGCTTTGTGAGGTTTACATCTTTATGACATCAAATGCTTCACATGAAAAATGCAGTTCATTGTCAAAAATCAGCTATATTAGGAGAGTGAGAATTGTGTTTTAGCATCAATTACACACTAAATATGCTGTCATTGTGTATTTTTAATGGATGTCTTTCAGTTTTAAAGATAGACAGACCGATAGATAGATAGATAGATAGATAGATAGATAGATAGATAGATAGATAGATAGATAGATAGACAGACAGACAGACTGATTTCAACTGGAAGCAGTGCTTACATATTGCTTAATTTTTGGTGGTTATTAAATAGTATGGGTAGGCAAGAAAAGTGCATATATCTTTTATTAGCATAAACTTACCCAAATGCGCTCTTGCATATTTAAGGCATTCAAAGTAATAATATTTCACAGCATTAATACAGTTATGTACTAGACTGGACAATGGTAAGCAGAGCCAGTACTTATATCAACAATGGCCTTATCTGTGTGAAGTTTGTATGTTCTCCCTGTGTTTGCGTGGGTTTCCTCCGGGTGCTGTGGTTTCCTCCCACACTCCAAAAAACATACTGTTAGGTTAATTGGCTGCTATCAAAATTGATCCTAGTCTCTCCCTCTCTGTCTGTGTGTGAGTGTGTGTCTATATTAGGGAATTTAGACTGTAAGCTCCAATAGGGTAGGGACTGATGTGAATGGGTTCTCTGTACAGCGCTGCGCTATTAGTGACACTATATAAATAAATGATAATGAGGATGATGATGATATGTGTTTACTATGCCTATACACATAGCCAGCTTCCACACTTGATTGGCAGATTAATGCATCATTATTGCTAAGTTTGATAACAGTTGTCTAATACAGTGACACTGGTAGAGAAAACCACTATAGACATTCACATAAGCAGCTCTCATCATCATCATTTATGGCATAAGACTTCTTTAATTATACTAAGTTTTTGAGCAGGTCTGCATTATACTTAATTATATAAGGGAGATGTACTTTTAGTAAAAAGTAGCTCTCCAATTTCAAAAGTACATCAACGTAGTATTAATACTTAGATTTAAAGGTGTTCTGGGATCAATGAAATACATTCCCAGCAGCCATCACCCTTTGCCTCTATCTTATTGCATATTTTGTCCTAATGTGCTTTCATATTTACATGTCACCATGTTTCCATTGGCTAGTACCTTAAAGTCAGATGTCTGTCAAGCAAACTGACCAGTGACAGAATTGCTTTGTGAGGTTTACATCTTTATGACATCAAATGCTTCACATGAAAAATGCAGTTCATTGTCAAAAATCAGCTATATTAGGAGAGTGAGAATTGTGTTTTAGCATCAATTACACACTAAATATGCTGTCATTGTGTATTTTTAATGGATGTCTTTCAGTTTTAAAGATAGACAGACCGATAGATAGATAGATAGATAGATAGATAGATAGATAGATAGATAGATAGATAGACAGACAGACAGACTGATTTCAACTGGAAGCAGTGCTTACATATTGCTTAATTTTTGGTGGTTATTAAATAGTATGGGTAGGCAAGAAAAGTGCATATATCTTTTATTAGCATAAACTTACCCAAATGCGCTCTTGCATATTTAAGGCATTCAAAGTAATAATATTTCACAGCATTAATACAGTTATGTACTAGACTGGACAATGGTAAGCAGAGCCAGTACTTATATCAACAATGGCCTTATCTGTGTGAAGTTTGTATGTTCTCCCTGTGTTTGCGTGGGTTTCCTCCGGGTGCTGTGGTTTCCTCCCACACTCCAAAAAACATACTGTTAGGTTAATTGGCTGCTATCAAAATTGATCCTAGTCTCTCCCTCTCTGTCTGTGTGTGAGTGTGTGTCTATATTAGGGAATTTAGACTGTAAGCTCCAATAGGGTAGGGACTGATGTGAATGGGTTCTCTGTACAGCGCTGCGCTATTAGTGACACTATATAAATAAATGATAATGAGGATGATGATGATATGTGTTTACTATGCCTATACACATAGCCAGCTTCCACACTTGATTGGCAGATTAATGCATCATTATTGCTAAGTTTGATAACAGTTGTCTAATACAGTGACACTGGTAGAGAAAACCACTATAGACATTCACATAAGCAGCTCTCATCATCATCATTTATGGCATAAGACTTCTTTAATTATACTAAGTTTTTGAGCAGGTCTGCATTATACTTAATTATATAAGGGAGATGTACTTTTAGTAAAAAGTAGCTCTCCAATTTCAAAAGTACATCAACGTAGTATTAATACTTAGATTTAAAGGTGTTCTGGGATCAATGAAATACATTCCCAGCAGCCATCACCCTTTGCCTCTATCTTATTGCATATTTTGTCCTAATGTGCTTTCATATTTACATGTCACCATGTTTCCATTGGCTAGTACCTTAAAGTCAGATGTCTGTCAAGCAAACTGACCAGTGACAGAATTGCTTTGTGAGGTTTACATCTTTATGACATCAAATGCTTCACATGAAAAATGCAGTTCATTGTCAAAAATCAGCTATATTAGGAGAGTGAGAATTGTGTTTTAGCATCAATTACACACTAAATATGCTGTCATTGTGTATTTTTAATGGATGTCTTTCAGTTTTAAAGATAGACAGACCGATAGATAGATAGATAGATAGATAGATAGATAGATAGATAGATAGATAGATAGATAGATAGACAGACAGACAGACTGATTTCAACTGGAAGCAGTGCTTACATATTGCTTAATTTTTGGTGGTTATTAAATAGTATGGGTAGGCAAGAAAAGTGCATATATCTTTTATTAGCATAAACTTACCCAAATGCGCTCTTGCATATTTAAGGCATTCAAAGTAATAATATTTCACAGCATTAATACAGTTATGTACTAGACTGGACAATGGTAAGCAGAGCCAGTACTTATATCAACAATGGCCTTATCTGTGTGAAGTTTGTATGTTCTCCCTGTGTTTGCGTGGGTTTCCTCCGGGTGCTGTGGTTTCCTCCCACACTCCAAAAAACATACTGTTAGGTTAATTGGCTGCTATCAAAATTGATCCTAGTCTCTCCCTCTCTGTCTGTGTGTGAGTGTGTGTCTATATTAGGGAATTTAGACTGTAAGCTCCAATAGGGTAGGGACTGATGTGAATGGGTTCTCTGTACAGCGCTGCGCT
This sequence comes from Mixophyes fleayi, assembly GCF_038048845.1. Lineage (NCBI taxonomy): Eukaryota > Metazoa > Chordata > Amphibia > Anura > Limnodynastidae > Mixophyes > Mixophyes fleayi. Next base: position 17,417 of record NW_027448412.1, read on the forward strand.
ATTAGTGACACTATATAAATAAATGATAATGAGGATGATGATGATATGTGTTTACTATGCCTATACACATAGCCAGCTTCCACACTTGATTGGCAGATTAATGCATCATTATTGCTAAGTTTGATAACAGTTGTCTAATACAGTGACACTGGTAGAGAAAACCACTATAGACATTCACATAAGCAGCTCTCATCATCATCATTTATGGCATAAGACTTCTTTAATTATACTAAGTTTTTGAGCAGGTCTGCATTATACTTAATTATATAAGGGAGATGTACTTTTAGTAAAAAGTAGCTCTCCAATTTCAAAAGTACATCAACGTAGTATTAATACTTAGATTTAAAGGTGTTCTGGGATCAATGAAATACATTCCCAGCAGCCATCACCCTTTGCCTCTATCTTATTGCATATTTTGTCCTAATGTGCTTTCATATTTACATGTCACCATGTTTCCATTGGCTAGTACCTTAAAGTCAGATGTCTGTCAAGCAAACTGACCAGTGACAGAATTGCTTTGTGAGGTTTACATCTTTATGACATCAAATGCTTCACATGAAAAATGCAGTTCATTGTCAAAAATCAGCTATATTAGGAGAGTGAGAATTGTGTTTTAGCATCAATTACACACTAAATATGCTGTCATTGTGTATTTTTAATGGATGTCTTTCAGTTTTAAAGATAGACAGACCGATAGATAGATAGATAGATAGATAGATAGATAGATAGATAGATAGATAGATAGATAGATAGACAGACAGACAGACTGATTTCAACTGGAAGCAGTGCTTACATATTGCTTAATTTTTGGTGGTTATTAAATAGTATGGGTAGGCAAGAAAAGTGCATATATCTTTTATTAGCATAAACTTACCCAAATGCGCTCTTGCATATTTAAGGCATTCAAAGTAATAATATTTCACAGCATTAATACAGTTATGTACTAGACTGGACAATGGTAAGCAGAGCCAGTACTTATATCAACAATGGCCTTATCTGTGTGAAGTTTGTATGTTCTCCCTGTGTTTGCGTGGGTTTCCTCCGGGTGCTGTGGTTTCCTCCCACACTCCAAAAAACATACTGTTAGGTTAATTGGCTGCTATCAAAATTGATCCTAGTCTCTCCCTCTCTGTCTGTGTGTGAGTGTGTGTCTATATTAGGGAATTTAGACTGTAAGCTCCAATAGGGTAGGGACTGATGTGAATGGGTTCTCTGTACAGCGCTGCGCTATTAGTGACACTATATAAATAAATGATAATGAGGATGATGATGATATGTGTTTACTATGCCTATACACATAGCCAGCTTCCACACTTGATTGGCAGATTAATGCATCATTATTGCTAAGTTTGATAACAGTTGTCTAATACAGTGACACTGGTAGAGAAAACCACTATAGACATTCACATAAGCAGCTCTCATCATCATCATTTATGGCATAAGACTTATTTAATTATACTAAGTTTTTGAGCAGGTCTGCATTATACTTAATTATATAAGGGAGATGTACTTTTAGTAAAAAGTAGCTCTCCAATTTCAAAAGTACATCAACGTAGTATTAATACTTAGATTTAAAGGTGTTCTGGGATCAATGAAATACATTCCCAGCAGCCATCACCCTTTGCCTCTATCTTATTGCATATTTTGTCCTAATGTGCTTTCATATTTACATGTCACCATGTTTCCATTGGCTAGTACCTTAAAGTCAGATGTCTGTCAAGCAAACTGACCAGTGACAGAATTGCTTTGTGAGGTTTACATCTTTATGACATCAAATGCTTCACATGAAAAATGCAGTTCATTGTCAAAAATCAGCTATATTAGGAGAGTGAGAATTGTGTTTTAGCATCAATTACACACTAAATATGCTGTCATTGTGTATTTTTAATGGATGTCTTTCAGTTTTAAAGATAGACAGACCGATAGATAGATAGATAGATAGATAGATAGATAGATAGATAGATAGATAGATAGATAGATAGACAGACAGACAGACTGATTTCAACTGGAAGCAGTGCTTACATATTGCTTAATTTTTGGTGGTTATTAAATAGTATGGGTAGGCAAGAAAAGTGCATATATCTTTTATTAGCATAAACTTACCCAAATGCGCTCTTGCATATTTAAGGCATTCAAAGTAATAATATTTCACAGCATTAATACAGTTATGTACTAGACTGGACAATGGTAAGCAGAGCCAGTACTTATATCAACAATGGCCTTATCTGTGTGAAGTTTGTATGTTCTCCCTGTGTTTGCGTGGGTTTCCTCCGGGTGCTGTGGTTTCCTCCCACACTCCAAAAAACATACTGTTAGGTTAATTGGCTGCTATCAAAATTGATCCTAGTCTCTCCCTCTCTGTCTGTGTGTGAGTGTGTGTCTATATTAGGGAATTTAGACTGTAAGCTCCAATAGGGTAGGGACTGATGTGAATGGGTTCTCTGTACAGCGCTGCGCTATTAGTGACACTATATAAATAAATGATAATGAGGATGATGATGATATGTGTTTACTATGCCTATACACATAGCCAGCTTCCACACTTGATTGGCAGATTAATGCATCATTATTGCTAAGTTTGATAACAGTTGTCTAATACAGTGACACTGGTAGAGAAAACCACTATAGACATTCACATAAGCAGCTCTCATCATCATCATTTATGGCATAAGACTTCTTTAATTATACTAAGTTTTTGAGCAGGTCTGCATTATACTTAATTATATAAGGGAGATGTACTTTTAGTAAAAAGTAGCTCTCCAATTTCAAAAGTACATCAACGTAGTATTAATACTTAGATTTAAAGGTGTTCTGGGATCAATGAAATACATTCCCAGCAGCCATCACCCTTTGCCTCTATCTTATTGCATATTTTGTCCTAATGTGCTTTCATATTTACATGTCACCATGTTTCCATTGGCTAGTACCTTAAAGTCAGATGTCTGTCAAGCAAACTGACCAGTGACAGAATTGCTTTGTGAGGTTTACATCTTTATGACATCAAATGCTTCACATGAAAAATGCAGTTCATTGTCAAAAATCAGCTATATTAGGAGAGTGAGAATTGTGTTTTAGCATCAATTACACACTAAATATGCTGTCATTGTGTATTTTTAATGGATGTCTTTCAGTTTTAAAGATAGACAGACCGATAGATAGATAGATAGATAGATAGATAGATAGATAGATAGATAGATAGATAGATAGACAGACAGACAGACTGATTTCAACTGGAAGCAGTGCTTACATATTGCTTAATTTTTGGTGGTTATTAAATAGTATGGGTAGGCAAGAAAAGTGCATATATCTTTTATTAGCATAAACTTACCCAAATGCGCTCTTGCATATTTAAGGCATTCAAAGTAATAATATTTCACAGCATTAATACAGTTATGTACTAGACTGGACAATGGTAAGCAGAGCCAGTACTTATATCAACAATGGCCTTATCTGTGTGAAGTTTGTATGTTCTCCCTGTGTTTGCGTGGGTTTCCTCCGGGTGCTGTGGTTTCCTCCCACACTCCAAAAAACATACTGTTAGGTTAATTGGCTGCTATCAAAATTGATCCTAGTCTCTCCCTCTCTGTCTGTGTGTGAGTGTGTGTCTATATTAGGGAATTTAGACTGTAAGCTCCAATAGGGTAGGGACTGATGTGAATGGGTTCTCTGTACAGCGCTGCGCTATTAGTGACACTATATAAATAAATGATAATGAGGATGATGATGATATGTGTTTACTATGCCTATACACATAGCCAGCTTCCACACTTGATTGGCAGATTAATGCATCATTATTGCTAAGTTTGATAACAGTTGTCTAATACAGTGACACTGGTAGAGAAAACCACTATAGACATTCACATAAGCAGCTCTCATCATCATCATTTATGGCATAAGACTTCTTTAATTATACTAAGTTTTTGAGCAGGTCTGCATTATACTTAATTATATAAGGGAGATGTACTTTTAGTAAAAAGTAGCTCTCCAATTTCAAAAGTACATCAACGTAGTATTAATACTTAGATTTAAAGGTGTTCTGGGATCAATGAAATACATTCCCAGCAGCCATCACCCTTTGCCTCTATCTTATTGCATATTTTGTCCTAATGTGCTTTCATATTTACATGTCACCATGTTTCCATTGGCTAGTACCTTAAAGTCAGATGTCTGTCAAGCAAACTGACCAGTGACAGAATTGCTTTGTGAGGTTTACATCTTTATGACATCAAATGCTTCACATGAAAAATGCAGTTCATTGTCAAAAATCAGCTATATTAGGAGAGTGAGAATTGTGTTTTAGCATCAATTACACACTAAATATGCTGTCATTGTGTATTTTTAATGGATGTCTTTCAGTTTTAAAGATAGACAGACCGATAGATAGATAGATAGATAGATAGATAGATAGATAGATAGATAGATAGATAGATAGACAGACAGACAGACTGATTTCAACTGGAAGCAGTGCTTACATATTGCTTAATTTTTGGTGGTTATTAAATAGTATGGGTAGGCAAGAAAAGTGCATATATCTTTTATTAGCATAAACTTACCCAAATGCGCTCTTGCATATTTAAGGCATTCAAAGTAATAATATTTCACAGCATTAATACAGTTATGTACTAGACTGGACAATGGTAAGCAGAGCCAGTACTTATATCAACAATGGCCTTATCTGTGTGAAGTTTGTATGTTCTCCCTGTGTTTGCGTGGGTTTCCTCCGGGTGCTGTGGTTTCCTCCCACACTCCAAAAAACATACTGTTAGGTTAATTGGCTGCTATCAAAATTGATCCTAGTCTCTCCCTCTCTGTCTGTGTGTGAGTGTGTGTCTATATTAGGGAATTTAGACTGTAAGCTCCAATAGGGTAGGGACTGATGTGAATGGGTTCTCTGTACAGCGCTGCGCTATTAGTGACACTATATAAATAAATGATAATGAGGATGATGATGATATGTGTTTACTATGCCTATACACATAGCCAGCTTCCACACTTGATTGGCAGATTAATGCATCATTATTGCTAAGTTTGATAACAGTTGTCTAATACAGTGACACTGGTAGAGAAAACCACTATAGACATTCACATAAGCAGCTCTCATCATCATCATTTATGGCATAAGACTTCTTTAATTATACTAAGTTTTTGAGCAGGTCTGCATTATACTTAATTATATAAGGGAGATGTACTTTTAGTAAAAAGTAGCTCTCCAATTTCAAAAGTACATCAACGTAGTATTAATACTTAGATTTAAAGGTGTTCTGGGATCAATGAAATACATTCCCAGCAGCCATCACCCTTTGCCTCTATCTTATTGCATATTTTGTCCTAATGTGCTTTCATATTTACATGTCACCATGTTTCCATTGGCTAGTACCTTAAAGTCAGATGTCTGTCAAGCAAACTGACCAGTGACAGAATTGCTTTGTGAGGTTTACATCTTTATGACATCAAATGCTTCACATGAAAAATGCAGTTCATTGTCAAAAATCAGCTATATTAGGAGAGTGAGAATTGTGTTTTAGCATCAATTACACACTAAATATGCTGTCATTGTGTATTTTTAATGGATGTCTTTCAGTTTTAAAGATAGACAGACCGATAGATAGATAGATAGATAGATAGATAGATAGATAGATAGATAGATAGATAGATAGATAGACAGACAGACAGACTGATTTCAACTGGAAGCAGTGCTTACATATTGCTTAATTTTTGGTGGTTATTAAATAGTATGGGTAGGCAAGAAAAGTGCATATATCTTTTATTAGCATAAACTTACCCAAATGCGCTCTTGCATATTTAAGGCATTCAAAGTAATAATATTTCACAGCATTAATACAGTTATGTACTAGACTGGACAATGGTACAATGGTAAGCAGAGCCAGTACTTATATCAACAATGGCCTTATCTGTGTGAAGTTTGTATGTTCTCCCTGTGTTTGCGTGGGTTTCCTCCGGGTGCTGTGGTTTCCTCCCACACTCCAAAAAACATACTGTTAGGTTAATTGGCTGCTATCAAAATTGATCCTAGTCTCTCCCTCTCTGTCTGTGTGTGAGTGTGTGTCTATATTAGGGAATTTAGACTGTAAGCTCCAATAGGGTAGGGACTGATGTGGATGGGTTCTCTGTACAGCGCTGCGCTATTAGTGACACTATATAAATAAATGATAATGAGGATGATGATGATATGTGTTTACTATGCCTATACACATAGCCAGCTTCCACACTTGATTGGCAGATTAATGCATCATTATTGCTAAGTTTGATAACAGTTGTCTAATACAGTGACACTGGTAGAGAAAACCACTATAGACATTCACATAAGCAGCTCTCATCATCATCATTTATGGCATAAGACTTCTTTAATTATACTAAGTTTTTGAGCAGGTCTGCATTATACTTAATTATATAAGGGAGATGTACTTTTAGTAAAAAGTAGCTCTCCAATTTCAAAAGTACATCAACGTAGTATTAATACTTAGATTTAAAGGTGTTCTGGGATCAATGAAATACATTCCCAGCAGCCATCACCCTTTTCCTCTATCTTATTGCATATTTTGTCCTAATGTGCTTTCATATTTACATGTCACCATGTTTCCATTGGCTAGTACCTTAAAGTCAGATGTCTGTCAAGCAAACTGACCAGTGACAGAATTGCTTTGTGAGGTTTACATCTTTATGACATCAAATGCTTCACATGAAAAATGCAGTTCATTGTCAAAAATCAGCTATATTAGGAGAGTGAGAATTGTGTTTTAGCATCAATTACACACTAAATATGCTGTCATTGTGTATTTTTAATGGATGTCTTTCAGTTTTAAAGATAGACAGACCGATAGATAGATAGATAGATAGATAGATAGATAGATAGATAGATAGATAGACAGACAGACAGACTGATTTCAACTGGAAGCAGTGCTTACATATTGCTTAATTTTTGGTGGTTATTAAATAGTATGGGTAGGCAAGAAAAGTGCATATATCTTTTATTAGCATAAACTTACCCAAATGCGCTCTTGCATATTTAAGGCATTCAAAGTAATAATATTTCACAGCATTAATACAGTTATGTACTAGACTGGACAATGGTAAGCAGAGCCAGTACTTATATCAACAATGGCCTTATCTGTGTGAAGTTTGTATGTTCTCCCTGTGTTTGCGTGGGTTTCCTCCGGGTGCTGTGGTTTCCTCCCACACTCCAAAAAACATACTGTTAGGTTAATTGGCTGCTATCAAAATTGATCCTAGTCTCTCCCTCTCTGTCTGTGTGTGAGTGTGTGTCTATATTAGGGAATTTAGACTGTAAGCTCCAATAGGGTAGGGACTGATGTGAATGGGTTCTCTGTACAGCGCTGCGCTATTAGTGACACTATATAAATAAATGATAATGAGGATGATGATGATATGTGTTTACTATGCCTATACACATAGCCAGCTTCCACACTTGATTGGCAGATTAATGCATCATTATTGCTAAGTTTGATAACAGTTGTCTAATACAGTGACACTGGTAGAGAAAACCACTATAGACATTCACATAAGCAGCTCTCATCATCATCATTTATGGCATAAGACTTCTTTAATTATACTAAGTTTTTGAGCAGGTCTGCATTATACTTAATTATATAAGGGAGATGTACTTTTAGTAAAAAGTAGCTCTCCAATTTCAAAAGTACATCAACGTAGTATTAATACTTAGATTTAAAGGTGTTCTGGGATCAATGAAATACATTCCCAGCAGCCATCACCCTTTGCCTCTATCTTATTGCATATTTTGTCCTAATGTGCTTTCATATTTACATGTCACCATGTTTCCATTGGCTAGTACCTTAAAGTCAGATGTCTGTCAAGCAAACTGACCAGTGACAGAATTGCTTTGTGAGGTTTACATCTTTATGACATCAAATGCTTCACATGAAAAATGCAGTTCATTGTCAAAAATCAGCTATATTAGGAGAGTGAGAATTGTGTTTTAGCATCAATTACACACTAAATATGCTGTCATTGTGTATTTTTAATGGATGTCTTTCAGTTTTAAAGATAGACAGACCGATAGATAGATAGATAGATAGATAGATAGATAGATAGATAGATAGATAGATAGATAGATAGATAGATAGACAGACAGACAGACTGATTTCAACTGGAAGCAGTGCTTACATATTGCTTAATTTTTGGTGGTTATTAAATAGTATGGGTAGGCAAGAAAAGTGCATATATCTTTTATTAGCATAAACTTACCCAAATGCGCTCTTGCATATTTAAGGCATTCAAAGTAATAATATTTCACAGCATTAATACAGTTATGTACTAGACTGGACAATGGTAAGCAGAGCCAGTACTTATATCAACAATGGCCTTATCTGTGTGAAGTTTGTATGTTCTCCCTGTGTTTGCGTGGGTTTCCTCCGGGTGCTGTGGTTTCCTCCCACACTCCAAAAAACATACTGTTAGGTTAATTGGCTGCTATCAAAATTGATCCTAGTCTCTCCCTCTCTGTCTGTGTGTGAGTGTGTGTCTATATTAGGGAATTTAGACTGTAAGCTCCAATAGGGTAGGGACTGATGTGAATGGGTTCTCTGTACAGCGCTGCGCTATTAGTGACACTATATAAATAAATGATAATGAGGATGATGATGATATGTGTTTACTATGCCTATACACATAGCCAGCTTCCACACTTGATTGGCAGATTAATGCATCATTATTGCTAAGTTTGATAACAGTTGTCTAATACAGTGACACTGGTAGAGAAAACCACTATAGACATTCACATAAGCAGCTCTCATCATCATCATTTATGGCATAAGACTTATTTAATTATACTAAGTTTTTGAGCAGGTCTGCATTATACTTAATTATATAAGGGAGATGTACTTTTAGTAAAAAGTAGCTCTCCAATTTCAAAAGTACATCAACGTAGTATTAATACTTAGATTTAAAGGTGTTCTGGGATCAATGAAATACATTCCCAGCAGCCATCACCCTTTGCCTCTATCTTATTGCATATTTTGTCCTAATGTGCTTTCATATTTACATGTCACCATGTTTCCATTGGCTAGTACCTTAAAGTCAGATGTCTGTCAAGCAAACTGACCAGTGACAGAATTGCTTTGTGAGGTTTACATCTTTATGACATCAAATGCTTCACATGAAAAATGCAGTTCATTGTCAAAAATCAGCTATATTAGGAGAGTGAGAATTGTGTTTTAGCATCAATTACACACTAAATATGCTGTCATTGTGTATTTTTAATGGATGTCTTTCAGTTTTAAAGATAGACAGACCGATAGATAGATAGATAGATAGATAGATAGATAGATAGATAGATAGATAGATAGACAGACAGACAGACTGATTTCAACTGGAAGCAGTGCTTACATATTGCTTAATTTTTGGTGGTTATTAAATAGTATGGGTAGGCAAGAAAAGTGCATATATCTTTTATTAGCATAAACTTACCCAAATGCGCTCTTGCATATTTAAGGCATTCAAAGTAATAATATTTCACAGCATTAATACAGTTATGTACTAGACTGGACAATGGTAAGCAGAGCCAGTACTTATATCAACAATGGCCTTATCTGTGTGAAGTTTGTATGTTCTCCCTGTGTTTGCGTGGGTTTCCTCCGGGTGCTGTGGTTTCCTCCCACACTCCAAAAAACATACTGTTAGGTTAATTGGCTGCTATCAAAATTGATCCTAGTCTCTCCCTCTCTGTCTGTGTGTGAGTGTGTGTCTATATTAGGGAATTTAGACTGTAAGCTCCAATAGGGTAGGGACTGATGTGAATGGGTTCTCTGTACAGCGCTGCGCTATTAGTGACACTATATAAATAAATGATAATGAGGATGATGATGATATGTGTTTACTATGCCTATACACATAGCCAGCTTCCACACTTGATTGGCAGATTAATGCATCATTATTGCTAAGTTTGATAACAGTTGTCTAATACAGTGACACTGGTAGAGAAAACCACTATAGACATTCACATAAGCAGCTCTCATCATCATCATTTATGGCATAAGACTTCTTTAATTATACTAAGTTTTTGAGCAGGTCTGCATTATACTTAATTATATAAGGGAGATGTACTTTTAGTAAAAAGTAGCTCTCCAATTTCAAAAGTACATCAACGTAGTATTAATACTTAGATTTAAAGGTGTTCTGGGATCAATGAAATACATTCCCAGCAGCCATCACCCTTTGCCTCTATCTTATTGCATATTTTGTCCTAATGTGCTTTCATATTTACATGTCACCATGTTTCCATTGGCTAGTACCTTAAAGTCAGATGTCTGTCAAGCAAACTGACCAGTGACAGAATTGCTTTGTGAGGTTTACATCTTTATGACATCAAATGCTTCACATGAAAAATGCAGTTCATTGTCAAAAATCAGCTATATTAGGAGAGTGAGAATTGTGTTTTAGCATCAATTACACACTAAATATGCTGTCATTGTGTATTTTTAATGGATGTCTTTCAGTTTTAAAGATAGACAGACCGATAGATAGATAGATAGATAGATAGATAGATAGATAGATAGATAGATAGATAGACAGACAGACAGACAGACTGATTTCAACTGGAAGCAGTGCTTACATATTGCTTAATTTTTGGTGGTTATTAAATAGTATGGGTAGGCAAGAAAAGTGCATATATCTTTTATTAGCATAAACTTACCCAAATGCGCTCTTGCATATTTAAGGCATTCAAAGTAATAATATTTCACAGCATTAATACAGTTATGTACTAGACTGGACAATGGTAAGCAGAGCCAGTACTTATATCAACAATGGCCTTATCTGTGTGAAGTTTGTATGTTCTCCCTGTGTTTGCGTGGGTTTCCTCCGGGTGCTGTGGTTTCCTCCCACACTCCAAAAAACATACTGTTAGGTTAATTGGCTGCTATCAAAATTGATCCTAGTCTCTCCCTCTCTGTCTGTGTGTGAGTGTGTGTCTATATTAGGGAATTTAGACTGTAAGCTCCAATAGGGTAGGGACTGATGTGAATGGGTTCTCTGTACAGCGCTGCGCTATTAGTGACACTATATAAATAAATGATAATGAGGATGATGATGATATGTGTTTACTATGCCTATACACATAGCCAGCTTCCACACTTGATTGGCAGATTAATGCATCATTATTGCTAAGTTTGATAACAGTTGTCTAATACAGTGACACTGGTAGAGAAAACCACTATAGACATTCACATAAGCAGCTCTCATCATCATCATTTATGGCATAAGACTTCTTTAATTATACTAAGTTTTTGAGCAGGTCTGCATTATACTTAATTATATAAGGGAGATGTACTTTTAGTAAAAAGTAGCTCTCCAATTTCAAAAGTACATCAACGTAGTATTAATACTTAGATTTAAAGGTGTTCTGGGATCAATGAAATACATTCCCAGCAGCCATCACCCTTTGCCTCTATCTTATTGCATATTTTGTCCTAATGTGCTTTCATATTTACATGTCACCATGTTTCCATTGGCTAGTACCTTAAAGTCAGATGTCTGTCAAGCAAACTGACCAGTGACAGAATTGCTTTGTGAGGTTTACATCTTTATGACATCAAATGCTTCACATGAAAAATGCAGTTCATTGTCAAAAATCAGCTATATTAGGAGAGTGAGAATTGTGTTTTAGCATCAATTACACACTAAATATGCTGTCATTGTGTATTTTTAATGGATGTCTTTCAGTTTTAAAGATAGACAGACCGATAGATAGATAGATAGATAGATAGATAGATAGATAGATAGATAGATAGATAGATAGATAGATAGATAGACAGACAGACAGACTGATTTCAACTGGAAGCAGTGCTTACATATTGCTTAATTTTTGGTGGTTATTAAATAGTATGGGTAGGCAAGAAAAGTGCATATATCTTTTATTAGCATAAACTTACCCAAATGCGCTCTTGCATATTTAAGGCATTCAAAGTAATAATATTTCACAGCATTAATACAGTTATGTACTAGACTGGACAATGGTAAGCAGAGCCAGTACTTATATCAACAATGGCCTTATCTGTGTGAAGTTTGTATGTTCTCCCTGTGTTTGCGTGGGTTTCCTCCGGGTGCTGTGGTTTCCTCCCACACTCCAAAAAACATACTGTTAGGTTAATTGGCTGCTATCAAAATTGATCCTAGTCTCTCCCTCTCTGTCTGTGTGTGAGTGTGTGTCTATATTAGGGAATTTAGACTGTAAGCTCCAATAGGGTAGGGACTGATGTGAATGGGTTCTCTGTACAGCGCTGCGCTATTAGTGACACTATATAAATAAATGATAATGAGGATGATGATGATATGTGTTTACTATGCCTATACACATAGCCAGCTTCCACACTTGATTGGCAGATTAATGCATCATTATTGCTAAGTTTGATAACAGTTGTCTAATACAGTGACACTGGTAGAGAAAACCACTATAGACATTCACATAAGCAGCTCTCATCATCATCATTTATGGCATAAGACTTCTTTAATTATACTAAGTTTTTGAGCAGGTCTGCATTATACTTAATTATATAAGGGAGATGTACTTTTAGTAAAAAGTAGCTCTCCAATTTCAAAAGTACATCAACGTAGTATTAATACTTAGATTTAAAGGTGTTCTGGGATCAATGAAATACATTCCCAGCAGCCATCACCCTTTGCCTCTATCTTATTGCATATTTTGTCCTAATGTGCTTTCATATTTACATGTCACCATGTTTCCATTGGCTAGTACCTTAAAGTCAGATGTCTGTCAAGCAAACTGACCAGTGACAGAATTGCTTTGTGAGGTTTACATCTTTATGACATCAAATGCTTCACATGAAAAATGCAGTTCATTGTCAAAAATCAGCTATATTAGGAGAGTGAGAATTGTGTTTTAGCATCAATTACACACTAAATATGCTGTCATTGTGTATTTTTAATGGATGTCTTTCAGTTTTAAAGATAGACAGACCGATAGATAGATAGATAGATAGATAGATAGATAGATAGATAGATAGATAGATAGACAGACAGACAGACTGATTTCAACTGGAAGCAGTGCTTACATATTGCTTAATTTTTGGTGGTTATTAAATAGTATGGGTAGGCAAGAAAAGTGCATATATCTTTTATTAGCATAAACTTACCCAAATGCGCTCTTGCATATTTAAGGCATTCAAAGTAATAATATTTCACAGCATTAATACAGTTATGTACTAGACTGGACAATGGTAAGCAGAGCCAGTACTTATATCAACAATGGCCTTATCTGTGTGAAGTTTGTATGTTCTCCCTGTGTTTGCGTGGGTTTCCTCCGGGTGCTGTGGTTTCCTCCCACACTCCAAAAAACATACTGTTAGGTTAATTGGCTGCTATCAAAATTGATCCTAGTCTCTCCCTCTCTGTCTGTGTGTGAGTGTGTGTCTATATTAGGGAATTTAGACTGTAAGCTCCAATAGGGTAGGGACTGATGTGAATGGGTTCTCTGTACAGCGCTGCGCTATTAGTGACACTATATAAATAAATGATAATGAGGATGATGATGATATGTGTTTACTATGCCTATACACATAGCCAGCTTCCACACTTGATTGGCAGATTAATGCATCATTATTGCTAAGTTTGATAACAGTTGTCTAATACAGTGACACTGGTAGAGAAAACCACTATAGACATTCACATAAGCAGCTCTCATCATCATCATTTATGGCATAAGACTTCTTTAATTATACTAAGTTTTTGAGCAGGTCTGCATTATACTTAATTATATAAGGGAGATGTACTTTTAGTAAAAAGTAGCTCTCCAATTTCAAAAGTACATCAACGTAGTATTAATACTTAGATTTAAAGGTGTTCTGGGATCAATGAAATACATTCCCAGCAGCCATCACCCTTTGCCTCTATCTTATTGCATATTTTGTCCTAATGTGCTTTCATATTTACATGTCACCATGTTTCCATTGGCTAGTACCTTAAAGTCAGATGTCTGTCAAGCAAACTGACCAGTGACAGAATTGCTTTGTGAGGTTTACATCTTTATGACATCAAATGCTTCACATGAAAAATGCAGTTCATTGTCAAAAATCAGCTATATTAGGAGAGTGAGAATTGTGTTTTAGCATCAATTACACACTAAATATGCTGTCATTGTGTATTTTTAATGGATGTCTTTCAGTTTTAAAGATAGACAGACCGATAGATAGATAGATAGATAGATAGATAGATAGATAGATAGATAGATAGATAGATAGATAGATAGACAGACAGACAGACTGATTTCAACTGGAAGCAGTGCTTACATATTGCTTAATTTTTGGTGGTTATTAAATAGTATGGGTAGGCAAGAAAAGTGCATATATCTTTTATTAGCATAAACTTACCCAAATGCGCTCTTGCATATTTAAGGCATTCAAAGTAATAATATTTCACAGCATTAATACAGTTATGTACTAGACTGGACAATGGTAAGCAGAGCCAGTACTTATATCAACAATGGCCTTATCTGTGTGAAGTTTGTATGTTCTCCCTGTGTTTGCGTGGGTTTCCTCCGGGTGCTGTGGTTTCCTCCCACACTCCAAAAAACATACTGTTAGGTTAATTGGCTGCTATCAAAATTGATCCTAGTCTCTCCCTCTCTGTCTGTGTGTGAGTGTGTGTCTATATTAGGGAATTTAGACTGTAAGCTCCAATAGGGTAGGGACTGATGTGAATGGGTTCTCTGTACAGCGCTGCGCTATTAGTGACACTATATAAATAAATGATAATGAGGATGATGATGATATGTGTTTACTATGCCTATACACATAGCCAGCTTCCACACTTGATTGGCAGATTAATGCATCATTATTGCTAAGTTTGATAACAGTTGTCTAATACAGTGACACTGGTAGAGAAAACCACTATAGACATTCACATAAGCAGCTCTCATCATCATCATTTATGGCATAAGACTTCTTTAATTATACTAAGTTTTTGAGCAGGTCTGCATTATACTTAATTATATAAGGGAGATGTACTTTTAGTAAAAAGTAGCTCTCCAATTTCAAAAGTACATCAACGTAGTATTAATACTTAGATTTAAAGGTGTTCTGGGATCAATGAAATACATTCCCAGCAGCCATCACCCTTTTCCTCTATCTTATTGCATATTTTGTCCTAATGTGCTTTCATATTTACATGTCACCATGTTTCCATTGGCTAGTACCTTAAAGTCAGATGTCTGTCAAGCAAACTGACCAGTGACAGAATTGCTTTGTGAGGTTTACATCTTTATGACATCAAATGCTTCACATGAAAAATGCAGTTCATTGTCAAAAATCAGCTATATTAGGAGAGTGAGAATTGTGTTTTAGCATCAATTACACACTAAATATGCTGTCATTGTGTATTTTTAATGGATGTCTTTCAGTTTTAAAGATAGACAGACCGATAGATAGATAGATAGATAGATAGATAGATAGATAGATAGATAGATAGACAGACAGACAGACAGACTGATTTCAACTGGAAGCAGTGCTTACATATTGCTTAATTTTTGGTGGTTATTAAATAGTATGGGTAGGCAAGAAAAGTGCATATATCTTTTATTAGCATAAACTTACCCAAATGCGCTCTTGCATATTTAAGGCATTCAAAGTAATAATATTTCACAGCATTAATACAGTTATGTACTAGACTGGACAATGGTAAGCAGAGCCAGTACTTATATCAACAATGGCCTTATCTGTGTGAAGTTTGTATGTTCTCCCTGTGTTTGCGTGGGTTTCCTCCGGGTGCTGTGGTTTCCTCCCACACTCCAAAAAACATACTGTTAGGTTAATTGGCTGCTATCAAAATTGATCCTAGTCTCTCCCTCTCTGTCTGTGTGTGAGTGTGTGTCTATATTAGGGAATTTAGACTGTAAGCTCCAATAGGGTAGGGACTGATGTGAATGGGTTCTCTGTACAGCGCTGCGCTATTAGTGACACTATATAAATAAATGATAATGAGGATGATGATGATATGTGTTTACTATGCCTATACACATAGCCAGCTTCCACACTTGATTGGCAGATTAATGCATCATTATTGCTAAGTTTGATAACAGTTGTCTAATACAGTGACACTGGTAGAGAAAACCACTATAGACATTCACATAAGCAGCTCTCATCATCATCATTTATGGCATAAGACTTATTTAATTATACTAAGTTTTTGAGCAGGTCTGCATTATACTTAATTATATAAGGGAGATGTACTTTTAGTAAAAAGTAGCTCTCCAATTTCAAAAGTACATCAACGTAGTATTAATACTTAGATTTAAAGGTGTTCTGGGATCAATGAAATACATTCCCAGCAGCCATCACCCTTTTCCTCTATCTTATTGCATATTTTGTCCTAATGTGCTTTCATATTTACATGTCACCATGTTTCCATTGGCTAGTACCTTAAAGTCAGATGTCTGTCAAGCAAACTGACCAGTGACAGAATTGCTTTGTGAGGTTTACATCTTTATGACATCAAATGCTTCACATGAAAAATGCAGTTCATTGTCAAAAATCAGCTATATTAGGAGAGTGAGAATTGTGTTTTAGCATCAATTACACACTAAATATGCTGTCATTGTGTATTTTTAATGGATGTCTTTCAGTTTTAAAGATAGACAGACCGATAGATAGATAGATAGATAGATAGATAGATAGATAGATAGATAGATAGACAGACAGACAGACAGACTGATTTCAACTGGAAGCAGTGCTTACATATTGCTTAATTTTTGGTGGTTATTAAATAGTATGGGTAGGCAAGAAAAGTGCATATATCTTTTATTAGCATAAACTTACCCAAATGCGCTCTTGCATATTTAAGGCATTCAAAGTAATAATATTTCACAGCATTAATACAGTTATGTACTAGACTGGACAATGGTAAGCAGAGCCAGTACTTATATCAACAATGGCCTTATCTGTGTGAAGTTTGTATGTTCTCCCTGTGTTTGCGTGGGTTTCCTCCGGGTGCTGTGGTTTCCTCCCACACTCCAAAAAACATACTGTTAGGTTAATTGGCTGCTATCAAAATTGATCCTAGTCTCTCCCTCTCTGTCTGTGTGTGAGTGTGTGTCTATATTAGGGAATTTAGACTGTAAGCTCCAATAGGGTAGGGACTGATGTGAATGGGTTCTCTGTACAGCGCTGCGCTATTAGTGACACTATATAAATAAATGATAATGAGGATGATGATGATATGTGTTTACTATGCCTATACACATAGCCAGCTTCCACACTTGATTGGCAGATTAATGCATCATTATTGCTAAGTTTGATAACAGTTGTCTAATACAGTGACACTGGTAGAGAAAACCACTATAGACATTCACATAAGCAGCTCTCATCATCATCATTTATGGCATAAGACTTATTTAATTATACTAAGTTTTTGAGCAGGTCTGCATTATACTTAATTATATAAGGGAGATGTACTTTTAGTAAAAAGTAGCTCTCCAATTTCAAAAGTACATCAACGTAGTATTAATACTTAGATTTAAAGGTGTTCTGGGATCAATGAAATACATTCCCAGCAGCCATCACCCTTTTCCTCTATCTTATTGCATATTTTGTCCTAATGTGCTTTCATATTTACATGTCACCATGTTTCCATTGGCTAGTACCTTAAAGTCAGATGTCTGTCAAGCAAACTGACCAGTGACAGAATTGCTTTGTGAGGTTTACATCTTTATGACATCAAATGCTTCACATGAAAAATGCAGTTCATTGTCAAAAATCAGCTATATTAGGAGAGTGAGAATTGTGTTTTAGCATCAATTACACACTAAATATGCTGTCATTGTGTATTTTTAATGGATGTCTTTCAGTTTTAAAGATAGACAGACCGATAGATAGATAGATAGATAGATAGATAGATAGATAGATAGATAGATAGATAGATAGATAGATAGATAGATAGACAGACAGACAGACTGATTTCAACTGGAAGCAGTGCTTACATATTGCTTAATTTTTGGTGGTTATTAAATAGTATGGGTAGGCAAGAAAAGTGCATATATCTTTTATTAGCATAAACTTACCCAAATGCGCTCTTGCATATTTAAGGCATTCAAAGTAATAATATTTCACAGCATTAATACAGTTATGTACTAGACTGGACAATGGTAAGCAGAGCCAGTACTTATATCAACAATGGCCTTATCTGTGTGAAGTTTGTATGTTCTCCCTGTGTTTGCGTGGGTTTTCCTCCGGGTGCTGTGGTTTCCTCCCACACTCCAAAAAACATACTGTTAGGTTAATTGGCTGCTATCAAAATTGATCCTAGTCTCTCCCTCTCTGTCTGTGTGTGAGTGTGTGTCTATATTAGGGAATTTAGACTGTAAGCTCCAATAGGGTAGGGACTGATGTGGATGGGTTCTCTGTACAGCGCTGCGCTATTAGTGACACTATATAAATAAATGATAATGAGGATGATGATGATATGTGTTTACTATGCCTATACACATAGCCAGCTTCCACACTTGATTGGCAGATTAATGCATCATTATTGCTAAGTTTGATAACAGTTGTCTAATACAGTGACACTGGTAGAGAAAACCACTATAGACATTCACATAAGCAGCTCTCATCATCATCATTTATGGCATAAGACTTCTTTAATTATACTAAGTTTTTGAGCAGGTCTGCATTATACTTAATTATATAAGGGAGATGTACTTTTAGTAAAAAGTAGCTCTCCAATTTCAAAAGTACATCAACGTAGTATTAATACTTAGATTTAAAGGTGTTCTGGGATCAATGAAATACATTCCCAGCAGCCATCACCCTTTTCCTCTATCTTATTGCATATTTTGTCCTAATGTGCTTTCATATTTACATGTCACCATGTTTCCATTGGCTAGTACCTTAAAGTCAGATGTCTGTCAAGCAAACTGACCAGTGACAGAATTGCTTTGTGAGGTTTACATCTTTATGACATCAAATGCTTCACATGAAAAATGCAGTTCATTGTCAAAAATCAGCTATATTAGGAGAGTGAGAATTGTGTTTTAGCATCAATTACACACTAAATATGCTGTCATTGTGTATTTTTAATGGATGTCTTTCAGTTTTAAAGATAGACAGACCGATAGATAGATAGATAGATAGATAGATAGATAGATAGATAGATAGATAGACAGACAGACAGACTGATTTCAACTGGAAGCAGTGCTTACATATTGCTTAATTTTTGGTGGTTATTAAATAGTATGGGTAGGCAAGAAAAGTGCATATATCTTTTATTAGCATAAACTTACCCAAATGCGCTCTTGCATATTTAAGGCATTCAAAGTAATAATATTTCACAGCATTAATACAGTTATGTACTAGACTGGACAATGGTAAGCAGAGCCAGTACTTATATCAACAATGGCCTTATCTGTGTGAAGTTTGTATGTTCTCCCTGTGTTTGCGTGGGTTTCCTCCGGGTGCTGTGGTTTCCTCCCACACTCCAAAAAACATACTGTTAGGTTAATTGGCTGCTATCAAAATTGATCCTAGTCTCTCCCTCTCTGTCTGTGTGTGAGTGTGTGTCTATATTAGGGAATTTAGACTGTAAGCTCCAATAGGGTAGGGACTGATGTGAATGGGTTCTCTGTACAGCGCTGCGCTATTAGTGACACTATATAAATAAATGATAATGAGGATGATGATGATATGTGTTTACTATGCCTATACACATAGCCAGCTTCCACACTTGATTGGCAGATTAATGCATCATTATTGCTAAGTTTGATAACAGTTGTCTAATACAGTGACACTGGTAGAGAAAACCACTATAGACATTCACATAAGCAGCTCTCATCATCATCATTTATGGCATAAGACTTCTTTAATTATACTAAGTTTTTGAGCAGGTCTGCATTATACTTAATTATATAAGGGAGATGTACTTTTAGTAAAAAGTAGCTCTCCAATTTCAAAAGTACATCAACGTAGTATTAATACTTAGATTTAAAGGTGTTCTGGGATCAATGAAATACATTCCCAGCAGCCATCACCCTTTGCCTCTATCTTATTGCATATTTTGTCCTAATGTGCTTTCATATTTACATGTCACCATGTTTCCATTGGCTAGTACCTTAAAGTCAGATGTCTGTCAAGCAAACTGACCAGTGACAGAATTGCTTTGTGAGGTTTACATCTTTATGACATCAAATGCTTCACATGAAAAATGCAGTTCATTGTCAAAAATCAGCTATATTAGGAGAGTGAGAATTGTGTTTTAGCATCAATTACACACTAAATATGCTGTCATTGTGTATTTTTAATGGATGTCTTTCAGTTTTAAAGATAGACAGACCGATAGATAGATAGATAGATAGATAGATAGATAGATAGATAGATAGATAGATAGATAGATAGATAGATAGACAGACAGACAGACTGATTTCAACTGGAAGCAGTGCTTACATATTGCTTAATTTTTGGTGGTTATTAAATAGTATGGGTAGGCAAGAAAAGTGCATATATCTTTTATTAGCATAAACTTACCCAAATGCGCTCTTGCATATTTAAGGCATTCAAAGTAATAATATTTCACAGCATTAATACAGTTATGTACTAGACTGGACAATGGTAAGCAGAGCCAGTACTTATATCAACAATGGCCTTATCTGTGTGAAGTTTGTATGTTCTCCCTGTGTTTGCGTGGGTTTCCTCCGGGTGCTGTGGTTTCCTCCCACACTCCAAAAAACATACTGTTAGGTTAATTGGCTGCTATCAAAATTGATCCTAGTCTCTCCCTCTCTGTCTGTGTGTGAGTGTGTGTCTATATTAGGGAATTTAGACTGTAAGCTCCAATAGGGTAGGGACTGATGTGAATGGGTTCTCTGTACAGCGCTGCGCTATTAGTGACACTATATAAATAAATGATAATGAGGATGATGATGATATGTGTTTACTATGCCTATACACATAGCCAGCTTCCACACTTGATTGGCAGATTAATGCATCATTATTGCTAAGTTTGATAACAGTTGTCTAATACAGTGACACTGGTAGAGAAAACCACTATAGACATTCACATAAGCAGCTCTCATCATCATCATTTATGGCATAAGACTTCTTTAATTATACTAAGTTTTTGAGCAGGTCTGCATTATACTTAATTATATAAGGGAGATGTACTTTTAGTAAAAAGTAGCTCTCCAATTTCAAAAGTACATCAACGTAGTATTAATACTTAGATTTAAAGGTGTTCTGGGATCAATGAAATACATTCCCAGCAGCCATCACCCTTTGCCTCTATCTTATTGCATATTTTGTCCTAATGTGCTTTCATATTTACATGTCACCATGTTTCCATTGGCTAGTACCTTAAAGTCAGATGTCTGTCAAGCAAACTGACCAGTGACAGAATTGCTTTGTGAGGTTTACATCTTTATGACATCAAATGCTTCACATGAAAAATGCAGTTCATTGTCAAAAATCAGCTATATTAGGAGAGTGAGAATTGTGTTTTAGCATCAATTACACACTAAATATGCTGTCATTGTGTATTTTTAATGGATGTCTTTCAGTTTTAAAGATAGACAGACCGATAGATAGATAGATAGATAGATAGATAGATAGATAGATAGATAGATAGATAGATAGATAGATAGATAGACAGACAGACAGACTGATTTCAACTGGAAGCAGTGCTTACATATTGCTTAATTTTTGGTGGTTATTAAATAGTATGGGTAGGCAAGAAAAGTGCATATATCTTTTATTAGCATAAACTTACCCAAATGCGCTCTTGCATATTTAAGGCATTCAAAGTAATAATATTTCACAGCATTAATACAGTTATGTACTAGACTGGACAATGGTAAGCAGAGCCAGTACTTATATCAACAATGGCCTTATCTGTGTGAAGTTTGTATGTTCTCCCTGTGTTTGCGTGGGTTTCCTCCGGGTGCTGTGGTTTCCTCCCACACTCCAAAAAACATACTGTTAGGTTAATTGGCTGCTATCAAAATTGATCCTAGTCTCTCCCTCTCTGTCTGTGTGTGAGTGTGTGTCTATATTAGGGAATTTAGACTGTAAGCTCCAATAGGGTAGGGACTGATGTGGATGGGTTCTCTGTACAGCGCTGCGCTATTAGTGACACTATATAAATAAATGATAATGAGGATGATGATGATATGTGTTTACTATGCCTATACACATAGCCAGCTTCCACACTTGATTGGCAGATTAATGCATCATTATTGCTAAGTTTGATAACAGTTGTCTAATACAGTGACACTGGTAGAGAAAACCACTATAGACATTCACATAAGCAGCTCTCATCATCATCATTTATGGCATAAGACTTCTTTAATTATACTAAGTTTTTAAGCAGGTCTGCATTATACTTAATTATATAAGGGAGATGTACTTTTAGTAAAAAGTAGCTCTCCAATTTCAAAAGTACATCAACGTAGTATTAATACTTAGATTTAAAGGTGTTCTGGGATCAATGAAATACATTCCCAGCAGCCATCACCCTTTTCCTCTATCTTATTGCATATTTTGTCCTAATGTGCTTTCATATTTACATGTCACCATGTTTCCATTGGCTAGTACCTTAAAGTCAGATGTCTGTCAAGCAAACTGACCAGTGACAGAATTGCTTTGTGAGGTTTACATCTTTATGACATCAAATGCTTCACATGAAAAATGCAGTTCATTGTCAAAAATCAGCTATATTAGGAGAGTGAGAATTGTGTTTTAGCATCAATTACACACTAAATATGCTGTCATTGTGTATTTTTAATGGATGTCTTTCAGTTTTAAAGATAGACAGACCGATAGATAGATAGATAGATAGATAGATAGATAGATAGATAGATAGATAGATAGACAGACAGACAGACTGATTTCAACTGGAAGCAGTGCTTACATATTGCTTAATTTTTGGTGGTTATTAAATAGTATGGGTAGGCAAGAAAAGTGCATATATCTTTTATTAGCATAAACTTACCCAAATGCGCTCTTGCATATTTAAGGCATTCAAAGTAATAATATTTCACAGCATTAATACAGTTATGTACTAGACTGGACAATGGTAAGCAGAGCCAGTACTTATATCAACAATGGCCTTATCTGTGTGAAGTTTGTATGTTCTCCCTGTGTTTGCGTGGGTTTCCTCCGGGTGCTGTGGTTTCCTCCACACTCCAAAAAAACATACTGTTAGGTTAATTGGCTGCTATCAAAATTGATCCTAGTCTCTCCCTCTCTGTCTGTGTGTGAGTGTGTGTCTATATTAGGGAATTTAGACTGTAAGCTCCAATAGGGTAGGGACTGATGTGAATGGGTTCTCTGTACAGCGCTGCGCTATTAGTGACACTATATAAATAAATGATAATGAGGATGATGATGATATGTGTTTACTATGCCTATACACATAGCCAGCTTCCACACTTGATTGGCAGATTAATGCATCATTATTGCTAAGTTTGATAACAGTTGTCTAATACAGTGACACTGGTAGAGAAAACCACTATAGACATTCACATAAGCAGCTCTCATCATCATCATTTATGGCATAAGACTTCTTTAATTATACTAAGTTTTTGAGCAGGTCTGCATTATACTTAATTATATAAGGGAGATGTACTTTTAGTAAAAAGTAGCTCTCCAATTTCAAAAGTACATCAACGTAGTATTAATACTTAGATTTAAAGGTGTTCTGGGATCAATGAAATACATTCCCAGCAGCCATCACCCTTTGCCTCTATCTTATTGCATATTTTGTCCTAATGTGCTTTCATATTTACATGTCACCATGTTTCCATTGGCTAGTACCTTAAAGTCAGATGTCTGTCAAGCAAACTGACCAGTGACAGAATTGCTTTGTGAGGTTTACATCTTTATGACATCAAATGCTTCACATGAAAAATGCAGTTCATTGTCAAAAATCAGCTATATTAGGAGAGTGAGAATTGTGTTTTAGCATCAATTACACACTAAATATGCTGTCATTGTGTATTTTTAATGGATGTCTTTCAGTTTTAAAGATAGACAGACCGATAGATAGATAGATAGATAGATAGATAGATAGATAGATAGATAGATAGATAGATAGATAGATAGATAGACAGACAGACAGACTGATTTCAACTGGAAGCAGTGCTTACATATTGCTTAATTTTTGGTGGTTATTAAATAGTATGGGTAGGCAAGAAAAGTGCATATATCTTTTATTAGCATAAACTTACCCAAATGCGCTCTTGCATATTTAAGGCATTCAAAGTAATAATATTTCACAGCATTAATACAGTTATGTACTAGACTGGACAATGGTAAGCAGAGCCAGTACTTATATCAACAATGGCCTTATCTGTGTGAAGTTTGTATGTTCTCCCTGTGTTTGCGTGGGTTTCCTCCGGGTGCTGTGGTTTCCTCCCACACTCCAAAAAACATACTGTTAGGTTAATTGGCTGCTATCAAAATTGATCCTAGTCTCTCCCTCTCTGTCTGTGTGTGAGTGTGTGTCTATATTAGGGAATTTAGACTGTAAGCTCCAATAGGGTAGGGACTGATGTGAATGGGTTCTCTGTACAGCGCTGCGCTATTAGTGACACTATATAAATAAATGATAATGAGGATGATGATGATATGTGTTTACTATGCCTATACACATAGCCAGCTTCCACACTTGATTGGCAGATTAATGCATCATTATTGCTAAGTTTGATAACAGTTGTCTAATACAGTGACACTGGTAGAGAAAACCACTATAGACATTCACATAAGCAGCTCTCATCATCATCATTTATGGCATAAGACTTATTTAATTATACTAAGTTTTTGAGCAGGTCTGCATTATACTTAATTATATAAGGGAGATGTACTTTTAGTAAAAAGTAGCTCTCCAATTTCAAAAGTACATCAACGTAGTATTAATACTTAGATTTAAAGGTGTTCTGGGATCAATGAAATACATTCCCAGCAGCCATCACCCTTTGCCTCTATCTTATTGCATATTTTGTCCTAATGTGCTTTCATATTTACATGTCACCATGTTTCCATTGGCTAGTACCTTAAAGTCAGATGTCTGTCAAGCAAACTGACCAGTGACAGAATTGCTTTGTGAGGTTTACATCTTTATGACATCAAATGCTTCACATGAAAAATGCAGTTCATTGTCAAAAATCAGCTATATTAGGAGAGTGAGAATTGTGTTTTAGCATCAATTACACACTAAATATGCTGTCATTGTGTATTTTTAATGGATGTCTTTCAGTTTTAAAGATAGACAGACCGATAGATAGATAGATAGATAGATAGATAGATAGATAGATAGATAGATAGATAGATAGATAGACAGACAGACAGACTGATTTCAACTGGAAGCAGTGCTTACATATTGCTTAATTTTTGGTGGTTATTAAATAGTATGGGTAGGCAAGAAAAGTGCATATATCTTTTATTAGCATAAACTTACCCAAATGCGCTCTTGCATATTTAAGGCATTCAAAGTAATAATATTTCACAGCATTAATACAGTTATGTACTAGACTGGACAATGGTAAGCAGAGCCAGTACTTATATCAACAATGGCCTTATCTGTGTGAAGTTTGTATGTTCTCCCTGTGTTTGCGTGGGTTTCCTCCGGGTGCTGTGGTTTCCTCCCACACTCCAAAAAACATACTGTTAGGTTAATTGGCTGCTATCAAAATTGATCCTAGTCTCTCCCTCTCTGTCTGTGTGTGAGTGTGTGTCTATATTAGGGAATTTAGACTGTAAGCTCCAATAGGGTAGGGACTGATGTGAATGGGTTCTCTGTA